>NW_009931737.1:0-5225 GCF_000696875.1 Nestor notabilis | reverse complement strand
AGGAGAGGAAATTCAGGTGATGTTTGCTATGTCTGCTGCCCTCCCACCCCTCCCTCGTGAGCAGCCTGAGAAGTTCCCCTGAGCCCCTAAATGCGATCACACCATGAGCTTGGCAGGGGGCAGCAGCTTGGCAGCAGGTGTGGGTCCCCCCCAGGACACCAAGCTGGAGCCAGCTTGGCCTGAAATCAGAAGGTTCCCGCTGGGCAGTCAGGTGCCCATTGCAGCGCTGTGATGGTGCCCACAGCTCCCCTGTTATCAGGGTGACATTTCTGGGCTGCGGGTGCCAGCACCAGCCTCTGCTTTGAGGAACCGCTGCAATCAGGCAACGTAACCCATTTCTTGCTTGCATTTGGCTGCCAGGAAGGGAACAGGGGACTGTGTAATCGCCCTCCTCAGGATTAGATCATGAATCAAAGCCCTGCTCAGCTCCTTGCTCCAGCAAGCTCTGCCAGGAATTGTCCGTTCTGACTCCAGAGCCTGGGGTGAGATCACAGGGGGGCCAGGACAGATCGAATGCAGATGGGGGATGCAAGCTCGGGCTGTGAGGCACAGCGTGCCCGTCCTGGGAAGGGTCTGAGTGGCTTGTGTCAGGGTTGGCTTCAGCACGCCATGCCCTGGAGCTCTCAGCCTCCTCCTTGCCCTGACACACGGGTTCAGGGAGGAGATGTCACCCAAACCTCAGTCGTGGCTTTAACCCCAGGCAGATAACTTGATAACTCTGAAGGATTTCCTTAGCCCAGAGTTACAGCTGGAACCCGCTTGCCCGTCCATCCCAACACAGTAATTTATCAAACTGAAACAACTCTTGCTCCAAACTGGCCACGTTAAATAAAAGCCCTCTTGGCACTTTCCCTCCCCTGACAGCGGGATCCGAGTGTGCGGGGCCTGATAGCACCTTATCTCGCAGCAGCCCCCCGCGCTCTGCCTCGCCCCGGCCAGCGAGTCCTAATCACTGCAGCCAGACGTGGCAACGGCCTCAGAGTGGCCACAGGTAGCCGGAACTGTGCCCGCGGTGGGGCACGGGCGGGCACAGAGATTTGGGGTTGGGTTTTAAACTCTCCAACACCAGACCCCTGGGAGAAGGGACCAGCAGTGATGGGGCGGGCAGTCCCCAGGCCCCAGCAGCACGGTGGAGGCAGAGAAGTGGAAGGCATGGAGCCACTCAAATGGGTTCCAGCCATACTTCAGTACTCAGCTCCAACTGTGCCCGCGGTGGGGCACGGGCGGGCACAGAGATTTGGGGTTGGGTTTTAAACTCTCCAACACCAGACCCCTGGGAGAAGGGACCAGCAGTGATGGGGCGGGCAGTCCCCAGGCCCCAGCAGCACGGTGGAGGCAGAGAAGTGGAAGGCATGGAGCCACTCAAATGGGTTCCAGCCATACTTCAGTACTCAGCTCCACACTCAGCTCCTCCTTCACTTCGCTCCAGGAGCTCCCGCTGCTCTCACGGTGTGTCTGAAGCACCAGGAAGAGGTGAACCTGCTCCCAGGCATGGGAATGTCATGGTTGGAGGCTGCTACGCTCCCTCTGAGCAGTCTAATCATGACTCTTCTATCTCTAGCCAGCACCTGAGGGCTTGACGCCAGGGCAGCTTCACAGCATCGCTGGGCTGGCTCTGGTGTCCCAGTGCCGTGATTACCCCATCAAACATTATGAAGTGCTGGATAAAGATAAGGAAGCCAGGTTCAAAGGGCTCTTGTTTTACGTGCTGCAGGAGCTGGGCTCACCCCCAGCTACAGGCTGCACCGTTCCCTGCAGAGGGAACAGCCACTGCTGGGAGCTGGTCCCACAGGAGCCTGTGGGCGCAGCTGGATGCAACCCTTTGGAACCAGCAGAGAGGATGTGGGAAAAGGAATATTACCCAGTGTCCGTTCTGAAGGGGGGACATACTCTTCTTCCTCCTCCTCCTCCCACTAAGTAAGCAGCTAAGTAAGAAGCTGAGAGAAGTGAATCACTGCCAGGACTACACTGGAAAGAAAAAAGCTGGTTTAGGCTTATCTAATGTCACATCAGCCATTTCCTAGGAAGGGAGCAAATTTAATTAAGAACACAGACTGACTCAAGGACCGTCGGGTTACACACAGCACACGCAACACAACGCTGAGGCATCGGCATCATGCATACAGAGAGCAGGGAACACAAACATCCCTGGCCTGGCTGCTGAAGGCTCGTTATTCCAGAGCAAACGCAGATGCCATCGGGCCGAAAGCAGCCAGCACAAAACACGGCTCGCTGCAGGGGAAGGGTGCATGGAGGGGAAGAGGGAGATCTTGGACATCAAAACAAGCCCAGGGCAGATACTGGTAGCAAATGGTCCCTACAGAGACTTCCCCGGCTGCTGAGGCAGGAGCCCCGTGCCCACTGTGGGGACATGCCGCAGGGCTCCTGGCACAGCACAGCCTTTCCTGTGCCATCCTGTTCGCTCACCTCAGCACTTGCAGGGCCTGTGGTCTCCAGAAGGGATCAGACACCACATTAGCCCCATGTGTCAGTGGCTCATCACGAGCGCTGCCGGTGCCTTTCTCCAGCGGAAAAGTGTTGTCATACAGGAATTCACCAGCACAGAGAGGAGCCCTGGGCACCGGCCATGCCCGCACGAAGCCAGGACACCCACCAAGCCCAGCTACAAACAGGGCATTTTCACCTTTCACCACCCCACAGACTGAGCCCGACTCCAGCATCTCGTCTACACTGAACATCACCCCCTGCTGACGACGGCTGCAGCTGAACCAGTGCCAAGTCAGTCTGCAAGGGCAGGACAGGCTGCTCAGCGCTGGCTGGGACAGACGGATGCAGTGTGCCGAGGAGCTGGATCCCGAGGGCGACCACACTGGGAATGGCCAAAGGTCGCTCCAGCACAGAACCCCAGCTCTGCCTGCAGCCAGCACCGAGTGCTCGGGTGAAGGACAGGGAAGGCGAGTGCAATCCTGGTACAGGTTCCCCCATCAGCAATTCAGGATTTACTGGTCACAGACTGGGTGGTGGTTTCTGACGAGCTGGGCACTTCGTTATCAGTACCAGGAATCTAAAACCTTAGTCATATCCTCCACCAGCCGCTGTTGCAGAGGCTTTACCACACACCTCTGCAGCAATCCCCTCAGCTATCAGCAGCCTGCATGTGGTAAAGGAAAGTAAATGTTGCCCTCAAGACAGGCAGCAAGGACCCACACAGCCCGTGGCTCTGGCATGTGGAAAAAAGCACTTGTGCTGTCTGCTTCCCACCTGGGAATGCTGTGCAACGGTCCCTGCACGCTGCCACGCTCCACTGGTGCAGTACGGAAACGTGGCTGAAGGGCAAGAATCTGGTACACTGCTCTGTTTGGTTCCTGATGGTAAAATAAAGATAGACGAAAACATCCAGGCTGCTCTATAAATACAACTCATTTTAATTACTTCAAATTAGTTCCTTGGCAGCCACCCCACCCCGCTGCACCGCCTGCTTTGCAGCAAGCACGGATCATCCTGCTGTTGAGGGCTTCCACAGCACAGCACCAACAGCCAGGTCCTTGTGCTCGCTCCCACCCTGGCAATGCCGCAGCGGCAGAGCCCAAGCGCTGGGCAGCAGGAGGGAAGGGGCTGCCCCGCAAGGCTCAGCCTGACCAGCTGAAGAGGCCACTCTGTGGCCCTCAGGGATGGGGATCAGCAGCAGGAGCAGTCCTAGCATCTCACTTCTGGTGGTCCCTCTCTAGAGCAGCTTTAGCCTCTCAAACACAATCAACAGGGAGAAAAGACAGAGGGTCTCTGAATGTTTCTAAGAAGTCAAGTCTTTGGGAGGCTTCGCAGGTTCTCCTTGCCCCAGGAAATCCCGAGCGTGCAGCTGCTTCAGCCACGGCTTGAACCCGGACCAGGAGAGCAAACCCTCACAGAGAACCGCTCCGGCAGCCAGGGCAGAGCCAGGGGGCTCCTATCAGAAGAACTTGACACCTCGGCCATCGTCCAGCGTGATGATTTCAGCCTTGTGCTCTTGCTGCAAGGCTTGCAGGGCACGGAGCAGCATCGCCTCATCCAAGCCATGGAACTCTAGGGAAGGGCAGAGATCCCCATCACCAGGGGGAACAAAATCACATCAGGAAACAAGGAGGCATACAAAGCCCACCAGGGGCTGGTGGCAGCGAAGCAGAGGGCTCTGAGCAGCACCTCTCAGACCCCAGCACTGTAACACTACAGCAAATCCAGAGTTACAGCTACACTGAGACTCATCCTGATGCTGCTCCATCAGGAACAAAGCCTGAAGGTCAACAGACAGGAGGGAATGAGTCACCGCAGTCCCAAAGGCAGCGCAGGAGCTAGACACAAACCCAAAACACCCCACACCTTGTGCCAGATAAGAGCTGGGGTGGGGGAAGGTTTAAATGCAAACAGTGAGAACAAAGGGAGATGTTCATACAAGGCTGTAAAAGAGCCTTCAGAGGGGCATTTACCAGTGGTGAGCAATAAAACTGGTGGACTTGCATAAACAATTCAGAACCACTTAATCTATAAAACTACAATCTCACCATGATCAGCGTGCTCTGAAAACCTGCTCCAAACAAGACACATGACCTTACCTTCGTTCTCTGTATCGTCTCCACTGGCTAATTCATACAGTGTGAATACAGAGTTGGTCAAGCCGTTCTTCGACACCTGGAAACATAAAAGCAACATAACAAATCTCATCCGTGCGATTTAACACCCTCGGCACGATCTCTCACACATCTCAGTGCAAGCGAAACGGAACACGGACATCACCCAAGGAGCAGAAACACCCTGGAAACACTCTGGGGCACTGGAGGGCCAAGAAACAACAGCCAAGGAAACTCAGATGGTTCCTTTCCCTGCCCCCCTGCTCTTTCAGCCACGTGTTTCACAATAAGGACTTGTGCCATAGGAGGGCAGCTGCACCCGTGGCTCCAACTGCACTTTACAGCAAGTACAAAGCTGTTAATGTCTCTGTGCTTCACTGCTACAGAGAGAAAGGGGAGAAGAAAGGTAAAAGCAGCGAGGAAGCAAAGGAATAGTATTCCAGTGGTCACAGCGCCCCGCACACCGCGTCTGCCTCCTCACCCACTGATAGATGAGCTTCCCCCACTCTTCTGGTCTCCTCCACATGATCAAAAAACTGGTTTTGTTCTTATCCAGCCATTCCAGGTTCCCTAAAATTAACAAGGAAAAGCGGTTTAACCAGAGCACAGGTCTGTGATCACGACCAAACCCACAGGTGCTGGACACGACACCCCCGGGAGCTG
>NW_009931736.1:0-1581 GCF_000696875.1 Nestor notabilis | reverse complement strand
CCCGCTCCCGCCCGGGGTGGGCACCTTGAGACCAGTGGGGAGAGACAGAAGGAGAGGAATTCGGTCTTTCTTACAGCAACTCCTAATAGATTTTTCCAGGCGAAACATCTTTGCATTCAGGAGGCCCTGTCACAAGCCATCAGCCTCAGCCGGGGAGAAACAGATGGAGAGTTAATTTTGGTGGGGAGGGCTCTGCTGCTCCCCTCAGTCTGTTCATGAGAGGAGCCGTGTGGCAGAGGCAGGTTTTACCCTCCCCACCGCAGCCCCTTGCCCTCTCAGTCTCCGCAGGATGCTGAGGGGTTGTGTGGCTCAAACTGCTGTCTATCGCTCCCATGGGGCAGCCCCCAATGTGAGCAGGGTCCCCCCACCCGGCCCTGGGCTGCTCAGTGTGGGGGATACACTAGGATATCTCAGCCTAGTAACCCGGTGGTGGCCCGTGTTGTAATGGAGGCCACATGGCCAGCCCAGGTGGGAACTGCATCCTGCTTTCCACATGGCCACAGCTCCCTGGAGCCACATCCTGGCCATTGTGCTGGGGGCAAACCCCGCCATGCCGGGAGCTTGGTGCCGCCAGAATGCTCAGGAACTGGGTGGGCTGGTGCATGGAGAGGACAGCACCTCCCAGGAGCAGGCACATGGGTGTCAGCAGACGCTGCCCCTGGCCCCGAGCCACCCGAACACCATGGAGAGCCCTCAGGACACCCTCTGGGTCACCAACTGGGTGGTGGTGTGGCCATGGAAGGGGTGGAGGTGAAATCAAACTGTAGTTGTGCATCATTCTCAAGATTGAACCAGCATGAACTCTTCTGTGAGCCCTTGTAATTGTGTGTCAGAGGATGGGAATGTATTTGACACACCAACTTCGGAGCAGTATGCAGCTTCCACAGTACTTTTGTTGTCCCTTGACACTGTCATGTCTTGAGCCTGAGGTGTGAGGGGGGGAATGGGGATAGTCAAGGAGAGTGGTGGGTCTGAAAGGAAGGATGGATGGAAGGACAGAGAGCAGGATGTGGTGGGGGAGGATGGAGGAAGAGTGCTGTTGTACTGACCCATATGAACACATCATGTGTATGACAGCAAGGGCAGCAAGGGGTCTGTCCCACCCGGCCCTGGCACGGTGCAAGACCCCATCAAGGGGCTGTGGCTACAAAAAGCCAAGTGATGGCACAAGTCACCGTGAGGACACCAAGTTAACTGCTGTGGGCACATGAGCCCACCACGCTGCTCCTGCTGCCCACCGCGCTGGTCCCCTCCACACACAGGGTTGATGCTGCTCCTCCCAGGTGGCCATGAGGATGCTCGGGCACGTGGAGGTGTTTGACATCCCATGAGCATGGTCACGACCCCTCAGCCCCCAGAGCCCGGGGTGTCTCCCAGGGCCGGAGGTGGGGGCAGGCGCTGGACCGGGCTGCACGGGGAGGGGGCATTTTGAGAAGCGAGGGCTCGAGCTCTCTCCGTGATTCACTCTGACTATAATGGGAGCTGCTGGTGAATATTTTATGGTTCCCACAGGGCAGATAGAACATATTGTGCATTTTACGCCACAAATCTCCGCCTAGAGACAGAGGGAGGCTTAAAAAC
>NW_009931735.1:1877-2569 GCF_000696875.1 Nestor notabilis | reverse complement strand
GTCTGGGCGCTGGGGCGGCCCCGGCAGCCAGCTGGTCCCTGCTTTGATGTGGAGTCCCTCCGGCTCCGCACAACGCAACCGTCTCGGGCTGCAGACTGCGGCGGGAGTGAAGCAAGCGTGATTGATGGGCTTGTTTTGTTCCTCCACGCCTGTCCCGGGCCGTTCCGATTCACATCTGAGCTCCCCCAGGAGCAAGGAGGGGGATGGCAGCATTCACACAGGCTGCAGGGATGGGGCTGGTTGGGGACAGTGGGTCAGGGGACCAGGTTTGAGCCCTCTGTGCCTCAGCTTCCCCATCACCACTGCCCCTCAGGAAGGTGTTGGTGCCTCTGGATGAAACACGCCCCGTGAAACCAACCCCTGTTGCTCCCAGTCAGAGAATGGTTTGGGTTGGAAAGGACCTGAAGATCATCCAGTTCCAATCCCCTGCCACGGGCAGGAACATTGTGTTGGGCATCCCCTGAACTAAGGCAGCAACGGGAGCGCAGGAGCCCTGCCAAGGGTGAAGCTTGTTGGGACTCGAGTGCTTTGACCTCCCAAAACTTGCGTTCAGCTCCATGCAGCTGATGAGTCACGACCGTGTTTGTGCGCCGCGCTCCCTGCGAGCAAGGTTTCCACCGCAGAGCTAACAGGCTTTTCTGGGAAGCACTGGGGTTCTGGGCTTCCTAATTATTTTCAAACCCTATTGGCAG
>NW_009931735.1:1433-1855 GCF_000696875.1 Nestor notabilis | reverse complement strand
GGCAGCCTTCCTCCAACGGGGATTATTCCTGCTCGAAGCAGCACTCGAGCGTGTTCGGATCCTGAAAGCGCTAATTGACTTTACGTTTGGCCTCGCTGCTGGGAGCCTGCTCTTTTTGCAGCCCCAGTCCCTCCTCCTGCTACTGCAGTGAACCCGCCCGCATGTGGTTTGAATTTCTTTCCCGGAGAAAAACCCTCTTTCTCCTGCCTTGGTGTCATCTTTCCCTGGAATTAAATTTGGGAGAAACGAAGAGGAGGCCAGATTTTAATGGAGTGACCTCCCCTCTCAAAGCACTGACAGGAGCCCTGTGAACGCGAGGGGGGAAGCCCATCTCAGGAGCCACCGATGCTCTGTCCCACCCAACGCATGGTGATTTCAGTCACCTTCAGGTGGCTCCTCACGGGCCGTGAGCCGCAGGCGGT
>NW_009931735.1:559-1402 GCF_000696875.1 Nestor notabilis | reverse complement strand
GTTCAGCAGAGCGTGGAGGAAGCTGTCCCAGCTCCAGCTCTCCCTCTCTGCAGTGGGGGATCCCTTCCTTCCACGCAGCTGCGTGCTGGGAATGCGCTGCCTGCATGGCGCAGCATGGGCAGCCTGGCAGGAAACACCAGGAGGAAACACCTCCGGCATCCAGTGTGCTCGCCCCAGGACTGGTGATGCTCATGGACTTTCCCATCCTTGGGAGAGGAGCAACAGTGAGCTGAGCCTGAGGAAGGGACGATGCTCTCCAACAGCAGCAGCCTGCAGCACCTGAATGTCAGCCAGGGATTATCCACGGCCCCTCTCTGGCTTTCCTGCCGTGCCCCGGGTCATACAGCACAGCACGGCACGGGGCTGAGCCAGTTGCCCCGTCCATGCTGGCTGCCATTCCCAGTATGGAGGGCTTGCGGGCTGCCAGCGGGGCGGGCGATTGGGAAATCTGTTTCCTCTTGTGCTCGTTACAACACCACAGTGGGCGCATCCACCGGGAGCAGTGAGGCAGCGGGAAAGTATGAAGGTCAGGGGAGACTGTGGTTTGCGTGACGGAAGTGACCCCGGCTGATGTATCCCTCTACCTGCTCCGAGCACCACCGCCCTCCCCTGGGACACGTCCACGAGATACGTGGCCACAAGGATCCTATTCCTGGGTAAAAGGAGGAAAACAGCCACGTGCTGCTTCTCCTGCACTTCAGTGGCCAGGAGGGTTGGTGCAGGAGCTGGGAACTCATCCCATGGACACACGCAAGGCGTTGGGGTGCTGGTGGTTCCGGGGGCTTCTCTTGGCTCTCACAGCATCACTCCTGCTCCAGCCTTGTTCCAGTAGCCCACCACGAG
>NW_009931735.1:309-519 GCF_000696875.1 Nestor notabilis | reverse complement strand
GACGCACTCGCCTCCCAGCACTAACGAGCCAGCTCTGCAATCCTCGTCACCTCACTAATGACTTGGCCACTGCATCCCAGCGGGGCTGTGCTGTCTGCTGCCTCCCACGTAGCTCGCAGGCCCCTAACTCACATTAGGGGAGCTGCTTTCATGTGGCCAGTGGTTTTCATCATCAATGAGCCACGGAGCGAGTGAGGCGCTGGAGCAGAG
>NW_009931735.1:0-266 GCF_000696875.1 Nestor notabilis | reverse complement strand
GCAGCAGCCAGCCCCGGGGCTGCGGGCTCAGGTACGGCACAGCCCGGCACCCAGGAGGGACCCGTGGGGAGGGCATGTGTGGAGACGTCCCGCTTCACCCTGTGCTCTGCCTTTGGAGGGGCAAAATTCACCCATGTGTGGTCCGGGGCAGCCAGCACAATATGGGAAGGGAAGATAAATGAAGGGGTGTTGAGGGCTCAGAAGGACAAGCTGATGGTTGGACGAGAGAGCGTGGTGATGGGCGAGAGGGCGGACAGCTTCCGTAG
>NW_009931734.1:70754-77181 GCF_000696875.1 Nestor notabilis | reverse complement strand
GAAGGGACCTTCAAAGGTCGCTTCCCCGAGTGGGTTCTTCTGCCTGAGGGGGCTCTTCTAGCTGAAGAAGAGCCCTAAAACGTGGTACAAAAAGGAGGTGAGAATTCCGGGGCAGAGCAACCTCCTGTGAGGAAAGGCTGAGAGAGGTGGGGGTTTTCAGGCTGGAGAAAAGAAGGCTCCGGGGAGACCTTATTGTGGCCTTTTAGTTCTTAAAAAGAGCCTGTAAGAAAAATGGGGATGGATTTTTTAGCAGGGTCTGTTCAATAGGACAAAGGGTGAGTGATAGTTCTAATCTAAAGGAGGGGAGATTCAGGCTGGAAGTGAGGAAACAATTCTTTACACTGCGGGTGGTAAAACACTGGCACAGGTTGCACAGAGAGGTGGTGGATGCACCGTCCCTGGAGACATCCAAGGCCAGGCTGGAGGTGGTTTGAGGAACCTGAGCTAGTTGAAGTTATCCCTGCTCATTGCAGGGGGTTGGATTAGATGAGCCGTGAAGGTCCCTTCCAACCCAAACCAGTTTATGGTTCTATGACCACCCCCGGTGGCCCCTGTCAGGGACAAGTGCCATGGTGCCCACTGTTGAAGTGGCTTTGAAAAGGGCCAGGGCAGGTCCCAGAAGGGTCTGTGGCAGAAGTCTTTGCCAGCCCTGATTTGTGTGCAAACAGCTCCTGGCTTTTGGGAAGGAAAGAGGCGTGTGTGCCTGTGTGTAGTATACACACACGTGGTCGCAAGGTGTACAGTCAGGCTCTGGTGAATTTCCATGGCAATAGCGGGTGGAGAGAAAACACAAAACCTTTTCAATTAATGGCTAAACTTCTACATTTTGGCTAGCAAAATCACCCCGGTCTGCAGGCTGAGACATGAATAGGCTGTGCAAGGGCTAAGGGACAAATGCAAGGCTATGGGGACAGTGCTTTAGGGCCTGGCCAGAGGCTGAACACTTACGAGAAAAAATTATAGCCTCAGTGGTTGCAAAACTGGTCCCAGAACTCACTTTTTTTCAGATCAATGACCTTCCATCTCAGTTACATTACTTCAGCAGCACTGCCCTTGTACTTTCAGCCACAGGGTTTGTAATAGATCAAGGCCTTTGCCTTCATAGCTGTGATGCCTCATTTGCCCTTGGTTTGTCTGACTGGTTGGTTTGTCTGCAGACAGAGCTTAGTGTGAAGGCTCCTTCCCACCAGCGGAAAGATGTGCAAATTCCTACAAAGCTGGTGTTTGCATTCGTGCAACCAGATACCATGGAACAAGTTATCAGCCTTGGCATTTAACTTTCAGTTATAGTCTGATCAGTGTGCTTTCAACAGAAAGCATCTATGTTCCTTTATATGTAAGAAAGAAAATTATCTGTACTAGCCATGGCAGAGCTCCCCCTTATTTGTTCTTTTGCACCAGCTAAAAGCTGATAAAGTTAAGTTCCAAAACTACCCTTTGGGGCTTTTTGTGGGTTTTTAATCTTCATGGTGCGCAAAACTTCATAAACCCCTGTAGAATATTCTTGATGCCAGCTCTTAGAAACACACTGACCACAGTTTCAAGATGGTCACATCCCAATAAATGGATACCGATTCAGGTTTGTAATGGTCATCACTAGAGCCACAGAAGTTCTCCGGCTTGTGTCAGCAGGATCAGGACATAGCAAGTCAAACCTGAGGAGATGAATGAGATGTTAATGTAATGCGCGCACAAATTCAGCAGAGCTCGTCTGTGCTTGAGACTTACTTGTCCACACGGTGGCATTGCACGTTTAGAATGTTAGCTGGGCAGCCTGCACTGAGGTCTTCAACGCAGTTCAAAGCGGGTCTAGATGCCCGCATTTTCAGGTAGCATGTGTGTAGAAGTAAAAGCCCATATAAGAAATTAGTTTCATCCCTTTCCCATTAACTCTGCAAACATAATATGGATCAGGAGGACAAAACTCCGCTCTTGGTGAATCTCCCTCCCTGGGCCATATAAGCAGGTCCTGGAAAAACTCTGCTCTGATGGTTCGGTTTCTGTCAGTGATAATGAATTGCCGGTTGATGCCTGAGGAGAAAAATGAAACTCACAGAATAAGAATAACAAAGCTTTTGGATTCAAGTTAGCTTTTTCTTCTTTAATTTATTTTTGAAAACTATTATTCCTGTGGATGTGTTATTTCACATGCAATTGGATCAACTGGATGATTTTATTTTATTTTTAAGAGTTGTGTTTCATAGTGTAGCTCTGTCTGTAGGACATCTTTTCAGCCTGGAAATACAGGACCAGAGATTCTAGTCTCACTGACCTTGTACTGAGACTGACTGCCACCCAGCCAGCTAAGACTGACTGACAGACTGACTGACCAGTATTATCTTCACGAACATATGGTGACTTCATGACCTCTCTTCTCTCACTGTTTAGCTCAGAACCAGTCAAATGGTACCCTGCCTTCCTTAGCTCCAAGCAGATGCTTTTGCAAAGATGTGTGCTGCTTTGCCTCTGCCGTTCAAGTCTTGCCCATTTGTGAGAGAGGTGACTCTGAACTGTGGGTTTATTTGCCCTGCCTGTCAATCTAAACGGAGCTTCCTGCTGCTACCGGATGGCATTTTGTCACTTGCCTGTGACACTAGGCTGTAATCTGCAGGGTAGACGTACTCTTAAAGCCACAAGACACTAAATCACATAGATTATGCTCCTACTGGGGGGAATTTCCAGGTCACAGGCTAGCACCCTTTCATAGCCTTTTTGCACTGAAAGTGTGTAAAGTTATAAAGTTAAGCTAGAAACCTGGTCCGTAACAGTAATAATTTGCTGTAATACCATAACAGTAATAATTTGAAGAGAGTAAGAGTAACTCTTTTTAAATGACTGATCACTTCTTCGCATGTATTTTCAGATGCTTTCACTTGAGCTAGTTAGGTGTCTCAAGCCACTTTATTTCTGCCAGTAAGAAAGGGAGAATACACTCATAAGCCTTTTAAGGACATTTGAGAATACAGTAGTGTATAAGAAAGAGGAAGAAGACACAAGAGGGTTCTGGGAAACAATTGTGGTTAATTTTGTGAACTACTGATAGAAGTTTATTTGTTTGCAGAGTGAAAAACAAACCCACAAACTATTTTATTTAAAACGCTGTATAGATTGATTTGCATAAAATGGAGTAGGTTTGGTTTTATTAGTTTGTCAAGACTATAGAAAATCTAAATGGCCTTAGTTCCAGGTAATTATTAGAAATTATTATAAGGTAACAACCTAGAATGCAAATTTTGAGTTGAGCAGCTGTGGGTCTATATCAAGCGCATTTATTTCACCTAGATTTTCTTTTAGTTTCTTTAAAATTATTTTTTTCCTATTTTGTTCCTGTCTTGTGATAGAACAGAGGGAAATTTTGCTGTTCATCACTCTTGTATACATATGTTAAGGTTGTTACCCCTCTGGTGGCAGTGATGCAGAGGATCATTCCGATTCACCTTTGACACGAAAAATACCTTCCACTGTGTTCTTACTAGAGGCCAGCCGAAAATAAGACCTGTCTGTGCCAGACTATGCAGAGAGAGAGATACAGAGGAGTTATGTTCCAAATACCCCTTTGGCTATATCAGGCCAGGTGTCCTATCTCTGCTTACTCCCAGGTTCTTGTGCCCTCCTCGCTGGCAGAGAATGAGACTGAAAAGTCCTTGTTCAGAGTAAGCATTAGTTAGCAACAACTAAAACATTGGTGTGTTATCAGCACTGTTCTCACACTAAAGCCAAAACACAGCACTGCACCAGCTACTAAGAAGGGAGAAAAACAGCTTTTACAAATGAACCCAGCACAGGGTATATTACCCTTTCGGGATATATTCCCCTTTTGGGAAGGGAAGACTAGGACTATACTTCCAAACAAGCCATAGGGCTTTCAAACTGTCTTCCACCCTGTAGTCCAGATAAGCAGCATTTTAAGTCACATGGAGGAAACACATTTCATACTTTTAACTTCCCAATTATTACTCAGCATTTTAGTTACATCATATTGCAGAACTGGTCCTTGCAAAAGAGGTCAGCCTTGACCTCTTGAAAACAGTGGAGTTAAATTATAAAAGACCCTTGTTCGTGTTTTACCATCCAATGAACACAAAAGTCATTGTGCCTCTTTTTAATGCTATTAGGTTCTGTGTTTCCTGTTTCAATGTAGACTGCAAGCCACCCACAGTCACAGTAAGTCAAATCATGCAAAAATGTTGCTAATTGGTAAAAACAGTTGTCCCATAGCTCAAAAATTCCTTTGACTTTAAAAGGTATAGTCCAAACCTACACACCGATGCCCTTTTATATATGTATTACTCAGCCCTGCACTTGCTTGGCTATTGTTACAGCCATAACCTTGCAGTTACTTACCTGATTTGTCTTCTGGTTTTTATAGGTTTGCCTTATATGGGTAAAAGAAAGAGCCTGCCTGTAACCAGAACTGCATCCGTAGGTAGTCAGAAAGGAAATTCTGGGTTTTGTAAGTCTTTGTACTTTCCTCTACAAAAACCTCTGCCTGCTAATAACCAACTCCCTTCTATAAAAGGAGAAAGAAAGGTTGCAGTGAGGAGGTGAATCTGATTATGGGTAAAGATAGTAATATGGAGTATCTTCGAAAAATAATTCCAGGTGGGATAAAAGCCTCCTGTCATACCCTGCTAACTGAGAGGAAGCATGTTGTTGCCAAGAGGCAGCCTCTATATCTCCAGCAAAACTGCAATGCCTAACTGTATTAAATTAAATAGTAGGGGGTTAGACTAGATGATCTCCAGGAGTCCCTTCCAACCCTAACGATTCTGTGAAATTGTAGTATGTCTTGCATGTGTATAGACCATAATGATTACCCTGGGCCGTGGGCTAGATCCTGGTGACTGGAAGAAATGCACAACCCATAGTGAGGCGACAATATGGATGTGAAGTTCTTTTAGGCTGCCCTGGCCTTATCTTCCTCAAAATACTGCAGCCCATGTTTTGAGTGGGGGTTTGATCCAGAGAGTCTTTCCATCCTGTATGATTCAGAACTGTTTCATGGGAAAAGCAGGTGGAATTATTACATGGCTGGATAAATTGTTGAAAGGTGGGATGATCTATGTATGAAAATGTTGTAGGGCTTACTGGAGCAGTAATGAAGATGTAGATATTGACCATGCTGTCTTCTGTACTCTACAGAACTGAACAAAATCAGCAAACAAGCGCTCTGAAGTGAGGAGAAAAGGTACTTTCGTATTCCATTTTGGGAGAATGTGGAGGAAGACATTACTCTTGTTATCCAGATTTTCTTCATCAAAACCACTGCGAATTATCAGTGAGCCTAAATACGTAAGTAGTTTAAGGATCAAAAATGTTAACTAGGATTTATCTTCTTGTTCTTAGGAGAGATTTACATTAAAAAAAAAAGCTTATTCCAATGTCTTTCACAAGGCAGCTTGCTTTCAGTTTATTGAATGTACAAAATGCAGGGCAGTTTAAAGGTGAGAGAATATAATTATATGAAATAATACTTCAGAAAGGAAACTTCACTAAGAATGCAACCTGTGATGCTTAGAAACTGTACACAACTGCTTCTGTTTATTTTCTGGTTAGCCCAGGCCTAGACAGAATTAAATAATTACTGCATAATCTAAGATAGAATTAAATAATTACTGCATAACCTAACTCTTTTGTATCATTTGCCAAGGTTTGTCATCTCTATTTAGTAAAAACTGTAGAGGAGGAGAGCAAGTCTGTAACTGAATAAAGGAGTCAAAGGGGAGAATTCTTTCTCTCACTGAATAGCAACAGTTATTGTTTTCGTTCTTTTTTGTTGTTTTTTGTTTCTGTGAGGTTTGGATTTTTTGGTTTTTTTTTTGTTTTTTTGGTTGGTTGTTTTTTTAAAGGCTGCTCTCCATGAAGGAATTTTAGAATTTTTTCTAATAAGGAAGTTTTCCAGAGAGTGTGAAAATCCGTAACATTAGCTGTTTTCCATATGTGGTACTTCAGGATGAAAAGTAGAGGATCTTTTTACTCCAGATGGAAGAAGGTTTCATTTCCTCAGAACACAGCCTGCATTTCATCTATTTCAACTGTAATGTGGGCAACACTATACCTAATACTTCTGTGGCACAGATTTTTTAAACTGGATATAAACATAGATAGCCTCACAGGATGCTATCACAGTTGTGCTCTTGTGGTCAGACTGTTTGGTCTACTGATCCAAACCCCTGGAAGTGTTAACACCAGCAATGACAATAAGGCAGAAATACAGTGATAAAAAAATCAAAGAATTTTAGAGGATTGTATCTTCAAACAAAAAAGTATTTGAGTAGGAGACAGGAAAATCTCAGCAACATTCCTGAACTCATTTTCACCCTTTTTCACCTCTTTAATGCATACAGACTCACTCTCTTTCGCCAAACAGTAGGAGAAAACCCCTTACAAACATCTTACATTTATAGTTACTAGTGAAGGAAGTCTT
>NW_009931734.1:57606-70723 GCF_000696875.1 Nestor notabilis | reverse complement strand
AGGACAGCTGTGTTTCTTGGCAGTGTATAGTATTTACACCCACCATGTAAGGAGAAACCAGCGTTTGTTTTCTGTTGTATGGAGAACTCAGGTTTTGAAAAGAAGTGATAGAAACATGATCAGGCCTTGTATGATTTTCGGAGCCATTAAGTAAACTAGCAAATTTCTTGCAATTTTAGGTGTTTGTGCTACTTGCTTTGCACTGCTTTCATTGTTACTTGCAGCTTCTTCCCTACCTCCTGGGCTGGATTTTATCTATTAATTTTCTTTTTGTGCAGTGCAGTTTATTTTCAACTGTAGCTCATCTTTTTGTCTTTTTCTTTTTCATATTTTTGTCCAGGTTAAGTGGAGTGTGTCTATCAGAGTCCAAAGTCCTTGGCCTACCTTTTCCTGAGTAAACAAGTGCCCATGATAGGATGGTTATTGCCCAAAGCAATACTTGCCAAAACAGCACAGATTATGGGAGCACACCGTTGCTGATTGCTGAATGCTGGGATCTCTGCTCCAAGAGTATCTGATAAAAGGTGAGGCAGCAGATTAAAGTACAAGAGATGAAGCTGTTCCTGCCTCATGCCTTTTCCAGAGGTTGCTTCCTTCGTGGCTACAGCAAAAAGTATGAAGCCACATCCCTGTACATTTCAGCATGGCCAGATTGCTCCAATCAGTTAGAGCCAAAACCAGGGGTTAAAAAACCTGGTCCTGTGTGGTCCAGCTGTCCTGCCTACTAGAGCTGTAAGCTCTGGGAGGAAGGTAGGGCAGTAAGTTGTTCCCATCTCTGTGTTTATCCCCTGTGTTGGTAATCCAGTACCTTCACAAAACAAGTGTGGCAGATCTCACAGATGCTCTCCAGAGCAGAACACACCAGCTTTCTCTTTATTTTCTGTTTTCAAGTTGTACTTTATTACATTACAGTGAAACCATCATTAGCAACAAATGGTCTTAAACTGTAAATCCAGCTATTCTCCACAGTATAATAAGCTGTCTTGAAGGTCAGACTGGTGTTTTACAGCTTGGGCCCTATTGAACGTTACACAAGCAAGAGGATAACGTGCTTTTATACTGAGTAAGATAGCAGGGAGATCAAGATCATAACAAAGAGCTCTGATAGCTTTGAAGGGCTAAGTGTAAGCCATCTGCTGCTAGAGGTGACTCAGAGCATGTGTGTCCCCAGACAGGGCTCAAGTTGCTGTTTTAAAATGTTGATTTCCAGTGTTAAACGGGACGTATGTCACAAATCAGAGTTCAAACCAAAAAGCTCTGCCAGGCCTTTAGGTTGGGCTCTCTGCTGGCAGCTGATGTGGGAAGAGGAGATTCAAAGAGGGGTGGGAGAAGAAAGTAAAGCTGTGAAACAGTGATGAAGAAAATAAACGCTGAACTAAGAGGTGGGAAAAATCTAAGTGAAAAATGAAAAAAAAAAGGTTTATCCTAAATGTTTTGCTCTTGCTCAATGGCCTCAGGAGGTGTAATTGTTCTCTTGTACCTCTCTCTAGCTAGTTGGAGTCATGCTGAAAGCATGCTTTTGCAGAGATTGTCCATACAAGTCCTGAAACAGTACAGGTCACAGTGACCCTGATTTTACTAAAGTGCTGTTGCAATATGTTTTCTAACAACATGGAAAAAACAGGATCGTTGGCACAAGCAGTCCTGGAACCACCCTTTATTCTCATCCAACAGAAGGAACCCCTCACCCTTAGATGCCTCCTATCAGAGCCAGCACACCTCTCAAGCAGCGGAGTTGTGCTGGTTCCAGTGGCTTGAGAAGCACCAAAACCCCTCTTGCACTCAAAAGCAGCCACACAGCTGGCAGGAATGTAAGGCCACCACCAAAACTGTCTTACATGATACCTTATGCTGCTCAGGAAGATCAGGCTGTTTCTATGGCTACTACTGCCTTTCACTCAAACATATGTACTTATTGGTTCTGATGAGATTGTATTCTATTATAGAAATAATTACTCACTGCATTATACTGCAGCATTTGTTGAGCTAGTAAATATCTGACTTCCTGTAATAAAGACATTTTCCACCCAATGTATTCTTATAAATGGGTAGGATTTTCTTCATCTCTGATTTATAAATGCATCGAGTATGGCCTTGAAAGTCCTTGTTCTGGTTTCCATGACAACAGGCCTGATTTTTGAGGCTATTTCTTTTCTTACTTCATTTTGGGTGGGAAACAGTTGCTGTCCCCTTCCAGAATAGTGTGATGGGCAAGTAAAACGATTGTCTTGAAGGAAAACCTGAAACTTCAGACAGTTTTCTGAAACACAAGTGAAAAATGTATGAGAAGAATGGCACCACAAACTTGGCACAGGCTTGAGTCAGGTTTTTTGTACACAGAAAGTCAAGTGCATATGTATCCCAGGAAAATGTAGTCCTATACCACACTGTTATGTACCTAACAAACTGATCCAGCAGCCCTGAATAACACCGTGTTGGCACGTCAGACAGTAACCAAAGAGGATCTAGCCAGTCTGCCCATACTACAACTTTATAGATGAATTGGTACTGAGTGCAAGTGCAATAGACTCTCACTATTTTTTTCCCTCAATAGTTCCCATTTTCAGGAATGGACTGCTAGGACTGTCTCTTTCATAGATCATTCACAGGTCAGCCATATCCCTTCAATGTGAAATGGTGCATTTGAGACTGTGGGAGGTAAAGGTATCATAAATAATCTACAGCTGCTTTGCAAAGACCTTTCTAGGGGGTTTTTTGCACTTTTAGAGTTTCCAGGAAAAATGAAGATAGACAGCTGCTAGTACTCCTTGGTCAAAGTGGTTTGGTAACTGCTGTTCTAAAATGATAATGAGGTTTTGCAGACTCCTGAAAATCCTTGGAGAGGGACTTGATTCCCTGTTCCTGCAGAGAAGAATCAAGATGTACCTACATCTTTGTGAGTAATAAGAACCTTCAAATGTGCAGTACACTAAGGTTGTAGATGAAATGTTTGTCTTTGCTTACCATGGAGTTGGTAATTTATGTGAGTAAAAGACATAATGTCTAAGGTATCATCGTATTAAGGCGTTTTTATCTCATTTGCATTTGAGCTGGAAGCAGCATGGTAAATCATCTAGCTGTTCTTGAAACTAATACAGTATTGTTCCCAGTGTTTGATCTGAATGCTGGAGTTTCCAGCTCATCTTTTGCAGCAGAAGATCCAAGTGTAGGTTAGATATTCTCCATTATGACAGAATGCAGGAATATCTCATTTAGGCATGTTTTATCCATTCTATTGTAATCTGTGCAAAGAGAGATAATATCTGTAATTTACATTACCAGCTAATCTCTGAATCCTAAACAAAGAACAGGAAGTCCCCAACTATGCAATACCTAATACATCTTATGGAAGGATGAGATTGCTGACCATATATCACTGAAAAACAAGCACAGTTATGAGGGAATCAGTATCAGACCCAACACAAAAGTGATTTAGTGATTGCCTTAAATAGCTATGCACAGGTTTTTCCTTTTGTCATGACTAAACCATGATGATCAGCCTGCCGAAACATCAAGTCCCTTGGTGAGAATGAAGTCATAGCAGTACAATTTCTATCTGCACAGCCAACTAGAAACAATATAAATGCGCTTGTTTTCTGTGCCCTACTGTAGGGGATTAAAAAAGTGAGTCATTTGCTGGAAAAAGCACTGATCCTGTGGCAGGAGGATGACTGTTAAAAAAGCTCTCGCATTCTGCAAAGGCTAATTATAAGAGTGGTGAGTGTTTTTGCTTTATTCAAGGTAAAACTAAAGCAAGGACATGGCAAATAGTCTCAACTGAAAACAGAGAAACCTACGCAACTGCATATTGCACTTTCAGCTTTTCGGATATCAACATTTCCTCCTTTAAATTGCTATCACACTTAGAACAGTTTTGTGGCTTTATAACCCAGGGCATTGGAAAAGACATGATTTTTCCATGTTTGGGATTGTCTTCATTTCTTGTGGTACAACTTCATGCTATATTGCACCCCACAGAAGTATTGTGTTGAGTTTCTAAATTTTGTCTGTGGCACTGTCTGAAAGTTTCTGCAAATAATCAACTGACTCCTGCTTTTCATGTAACCCAGGGCAAGTTTAGAGGAAATAAATGTAACATGACTTAGTCATCCTTAAACAATCTTAACATTAACAGCAGGCTGATAATAAGCTCTGCAGTGCTATCTCCAGTAATGCTGTTTTCATTACTTTGAATAAATTTATGACCTGTCATTTATTTGTTTGTTTGCTTTTTCTCAGCAGGAGAGTTTACTATCTAGTTGCTGAAGCATCAATTATTCTTGTAAAATTGAATAGTACTGTCTTAGGGTCATGCACATAGAAACTGTTTTGAGACATAGGAACATTGAATCACAGACTGGTTTGGCTTGGAAAGGACCTGAAGATCATCCAGTTCCAATAGTCTGCCATGGGCAGGGATACCTCACACTAGACCATGTCAACCAAGGCTCTGTCCAGCCTGGCCTTGAACACTGACGGGGATGGAGCATTTACCAATTCTTTGGGCAACCTGTGCCAGTGCCTCACCACCCTCAGTACAGAACTTCTTCCTTATATCCAACCTGAACTTCCCCTGTTCTAGTTTGAACCCATCACCCGTTGTCCTATCACTACAGTTCCTGATGAAGAGTCTCTCTCCAGCAACTTTGTAGCCCCCTGAAGGGGGGCTGGAAGCTGCTCTGAGGTCTCCACACAGCTTCTTTTCTCCAGGCTGAACAGCCCCAACTTTCTCAGCCTGTCTCCATATGGGAGGTGCTGCAGCCCCTGATCATCCTCGTGGCCTCCTCTGGACTTGCTCCAACAGCTCCATGTCCTTTTTATGTTGAGGACACCAGAACTGGACACAATACTCCAAGTGAGGTCTCACAAGAGCAGAGTAGAGGGACAGGATCACCTCCTTTGACCTGCTGGTCACGCTTCTTTTGATGCAGGCCAGGACACAGTTGGTTTCTGAGCTCAAGCGCACACTGAAGCCAGCTCATGTTCAGTTTCCCACCAATCAACACCCCCAAGTCCTTCTCCGCAGGGCTGCTCTGAATCTCTTCACCCAACCTGGTGGAGCTGTGCCTGGGATTGCCCTGGCCCAGGTGTAGGACCTTGCACTTGGCTTGGCTAAACTACCTAAGGTTGGCATTGGCCACCTCTCAAGCGTGTCCATGTCCCTCTGGATGGCATCCCTTCCCTCCAGCATATCAACCGAGCCACACAGCTTGGTGTCATTGGCAAACTTGCTGAGATAGCATCAATCCCACTGTCCATGTCACCGACAAAGGTGTTGAACAGGATTGGTCCCAACACCGACCCCTGAGTGACACCACTCATTACCTGTCTCCAGTTGGACATTGAGCCATTGACCACAACTCTCTGCACGCTGACATCCAGCCAGTTCTTCATCCACTGAGTGGTCCATCTCTCCAATTCAGAGACAAGGATGTTGTGTGGGACAGTGTCAAACACTTTGCACAAGTCCAGGTAGATGACATCAACTGCTCTGCCGCTGCCCATCAGTTCTGTAGCTCCATCATAGAAGGCCACCAAATTGGTCAGGCAGGATTTCCCCTTAGTGAGGCCATGTTGGCTGTCACCAACCACCTCATTCTTTTTCATGTGCCTCAGCATGCTTTCCAGGAGAATCTGCTCCATGATCCTGCCAGACACAGAGGTGAGACTGACTGGTCTGTAGTTTCCCAGGTCTTCCATTTTCTCCTTCTTGAAAATGGGGGTTACATTTCCCTTCTTCCAGTCATCAGGAACTTCACCTGACTGCCATGATTTTTCAAATATGATGCACAGGAGCTTGCAACTTCATTCGCCAGCTCCTTCAGGACCTGCTACCAACCCTGTTATTACATCTGTGACAGGTACCTTTTTTTTGTGCTAGAGGATAGCTTTTATGTTAGAAGAACAGCAAAGAATGAGGTTAAAAAGAACCATCACACTTGATCTCACCCTGTAATTTTTTATTTTTGCAGGCTTCTGCTGTCAGACCATCTGCGGCTGTTGTCAGTCGACCATTGATCTGACCTCTGAGAGGTAGAAACCCATTCTGTTCCCTAGCCAGTCGTTCAAGCCTTTTTATTCCAGCATTTAAATAGGATTTTATTCAATTTTATTTAAATCCATTGTATCAACACTTAAGGAACAGAAGTCCTCCCACTCTGCTCTGTGGCATCCCATTGTATACCAGCATATTATTCTTCTTTGTGTCCTATACATATTCATTTCCCTTAATCTTTCATGCTAATTTATGTTTCCCTTTTGCATTCTTTTTCCCTTTTTGATTGTTATTAAATGCCTGGATGATACTTAAATGTCAGAAAAGCCCCAAGAAATGTCACATACTGGGGGAAAACACAATAGTTTATGTTTTAAAAGCCCTGAGCATGGTAATATCTGCTTTTCATGCTGTGGGGCTGTTCCGGCCACCTCTCAGAAAAATAGATCTCTTGAGAGAAATAGATTTAGGTTGCTGATGGTGTTTTGATTTTGAACTTCGATACTGAAATTGGATGTTCAGAAATGAATCCTATCTTCTCTTTGGTTCAACTCTGCCCTGACATGATAATGGAACAATCAGCTGGTTTCATTAATTATTAATGTTAACACATGGCAAAAGCAATTTGGAGATTCACAAGATGTGTGTGGGTCTGCTGATGGAAATGTAAAGGGGGCAATTACCAATCTGAAAATAAATGAGAGTGGCAAATGCCAAAGAGAAAGGGAAATAAGCAGAAGGCTTAGGTAGAGCTGCAAGAATAAAAAGATATTTTATTTTACAGTCAGATTCACATCTTAAATTACAGTAAAGTGAAAATTCCTAAAGCAGGGCATGTGGTTCACATGAGTATTAGGTTACTTGGCTGAACTGTGGTCTATGCAAACAAGCATTTATAAATCTTCACAAGAATTTTGATACTTGCTGAGTGTATGGAAAAAGCAGTAAGCTATTCACTATTAAGGAACTGTATACCTAGAGAAACAAGAATATAACTCTTATCCATGCTTTTTAGTAGCTTTCTTGTGTATTTATGCTGAGGGGAAAAAGCAGAAGTCTTGAGACAATGGAATAAGAGCTGCTAAATAACATGAGTGCTGTTTGAAGGTGACTTTTTATCTACACCAGCCTACATAGTCTGATGAATAATGATACTGCCACTGTAGAAACTCACTGTATGAATTCACCCCAAAGGGTGATACAATGGAAGGGGTTGTTCCTATCATCTCCCTCTGCTTGCTGCATAGACACTGTGAACTGTAGCAGGAGTTCATGTTCTGGTAGTTTCAAAATGATGAAAAAATCAAAAGCAGCAGGAGTTTTCCATATGTTTTCTTCTATTCCCCTAAGGAAAAAGACCGCATTGACGCGATTGTGCACAACAATAACATCTTATTTAAATATCTTGACGAACAGTTCCTAAGTGAGCAGTGTGTTCAAAACCCCTACCCTAGCCTGTGATGTATGGCCGAATCATCTGTCCTCTAGATGTTGTCTGCATTCAGCTTCCAGGAAAGCTTTCCCTCCCAGCGCCACAGGCCCCAGAGATAGCAGAGCCATCTGCGACAGATATGTCAGGCCAGTTTTATTCTGTGTTTCCTAACCACAGCAGCACTGGGAGGCAAGACTAGAAAGGTTAACAACTCCCCCTGCCCCTAGATTGCTCAGGAGGGTTGGCACACAGAAGAGTAAAACATGAAGCAACTTTCTTTTGCTTAGGCTGCTGCAGCTCATGCAATGCCATGGATTAATCAAACTCCAGACTGTCTGATGGAGTTTTTACCACAGAGCAAAATATTAACCAAGTCAATTGACTGCATTTTCATTTCATGAGGGAGTGCTCAGCCCACACACCCTATTGTGTGTCTGATCACAGCGACATGTCTGCTGTAGCAATATTGTGTTATCTCAGAGATGCTTTGTGCTACATCTTGAGCTGGTGCCTCCAATGTAAAAGGAAATGGAAATTCTTGCTCAGACCTCCTCGACAAAGAAATAAATTCTTGTAAATTCAGTGACCCAAACTTAGGAAATTACAGTAGCTGCTGTTGAAAAATACTGTGATAAATCCCTATCCACCTGGAATGTTTCATAATCCACTACAGATTGCTAGCTAGCTGCATACTTAGTTCTATGTAATAAGGACAGATAATAGGCCGTATTAGTGTAAGTCCCCCAGAGGCAGTGGAAGTACATCACAATATTCCTAAATAGCATATTTTCATTAAAGCAATGCCTGCAAGCTTCTGTCTGGTACTAGAAACCTATTGTGCTAGGAATGAAAGGCCTGATTTACAGCACATAGTCCTATTAAGTGAAGCATTTAATTGCTTACTTCAAGTACCAGTTTGAATAAACTGATATTTTCTAATTAAATGTAGGAAATTACAGTGTGCCTGGTTGGGAGACAAGGTTTTTAAATCCTCTTCTAGAGCAGAAGAAACTGTAAATAGTCTGTCTTAGCTGTTAAGATTAAAGTGAGTCTTGTATTACAGAAAGATACCTTTGAACAATGATGTGTGAAATATTTAGGATTTTGCACACGTGAACAAATCACAGATTTTTTGCTAATTTGTGGAGAACCTATTGTGGCTGGTTTGGATTTAGACGAAAATCCCTATTCATTAAATAACAGGAAGATGTAGTTTTTAAAAACACACCTGGTTAATTTTATTTGATAAATCAAGCATCTGATAAATTTTATTTGATAAATCAAGCTTTTCTGTGCTCTATTGAACACGATCCAACTGATGACCTATTTCTGCCTACATTAATTTTAATATTTTACTGCACTGTTTCTGAGAAGCAACTCAGTAAACAGTAACTGTCGTCCAGAGGATAAAAGAAGGGAAATCAAGTCAGATTGCCACAGGATTGTTACAGTCTAGGGAAATTATGCATCTTCGTATTTTATTTCATTTACTCTGCATTGAGTTGTTAGTTAGTTCCTGCATACCTGTGACAGGTTGGGTCATATTTTCAGTTTACATTTTTTCACACCATTTCATGCTCATCATATAACTGGCAGCATTTCCATACATGAAGTCATACTAATAAGTATAACTCTGCAGATGTGTGTAAAAAACAGCAGTGCAGTACCTGAGATGGCTGCACTGCTACAGAGAGGTCGTTTAAACTGAAACTGCTCTCAGAAAAGTTTTGGATTGATCCAGAATGCCTTGGAGGGCTCCCACTGAAATGTAACCATAAGGTGTCCCAAAAAACAGCTAATTCTTTAATTTCTGAACCTGTTGCTTTGCTCCTGTGGGTGGTCTTTACTGAAAGGAGAACGCTGACCGCTTAGAAGAGTTTGCTGCTATCAGGAAGAACCAATTTTCTTTACTGTTGCCTTCCTTCTCTTGAGGTTGCCACATGACGGATGAGGCAAAAATTCTGTCACGAGCCAGTATGTGTAAGAAAAGCCAGATTGAGCCTGGACCTCCCCACCTCCTCATGTATTATACATCTGAAACTCATGATAATTTCATAGGATTTCACCCTCTAAGAATAGTGCCTTCATGACCTAGAGCCTCTGGGTCTTCCTCGTAGCAGGCACCACATGAATTAAGCATTCAGCTCCACCTTCACTTTTGTGCCATAGACTCAGCTTAGCTTAATTCCCAGGAGTGCCAAGCACCAGTTACAGCAAGGGATACTTTAGTTATTACCCCTGGAAGCATGAAGCACTTGTGTCCATTGGGAGACTCATCTTGCATTTAGGCTTCCACAAGCCCCTGTGCAAAAGACATTACTATTTTAGAACAATTTAGCTTTTCTATGTTTATATAGATTACAATTACATTGGTGGATTTTCCTCTCTCTTAAATGCAAGGGAGCGGGGAGAGTTGCTGCTCTCAAATTCTTGTTATACCATCAAACTAGAAAATCTGATTCTTGTAATCCAATCGAAGATGTCAGTAGCAAAAGCAGTGATTACTAACCAAACAGAAAACTGTCACTGTCTCTTTTCAGTCCTGATGAGGCTCTTTCCTTTATAGCTGTCTCTGAAATCTGCCAGTATGGGAAGAGTCTGTGTCACATGTAGGGACATGCCTCCCTTGATAGTAGATTGTGAAAATGCCAATTAGATCCATTTGATCTGGACTGGTATTAAAGTGCCTAGAGGAACTCACTCCCAAAGGGCAAGGTAAAATTGTTGGTTTCTCACATGTGGCAGATTTCAGGAGGTTTCTTAAACCTTAAGATACAAGGGGAAGACTTCAAGAATCTAAAATCTTCTGAATCTTACACCAAAGTTTCTCTGTGATAGAGGTAACTTGCTCCTATCTAGTCTTTTTCCCTTTTAATTAACAAAAAAAACCACTCCTGAATACAAGACTGCATTTCCCTCTAACTTTAAGACATCTTCTCACTAAGTATGGCATATTACCAGCACCTTCCTTACATCCAGATTCAAAGTATTTTAACATCTGATTGTCATGTTAGAAGAACACCTGATAAATAACAAATTAATGCCTACTGGCAGAAAAGAAAAAAGAAAAACAAGCATGCCATCCAGTTAGGCACATGTATGTATATGTGTCTGTAAAATAAATATACATGTTATAAGCACACATCTACGCACGTGTGCATGCCATTATAGCTGGATACATTTATACACTGGATGGATTTATTTCAGAACAGATACACCAAGTCCTCAGCCATACAATTTGACGTGTATTAAAATCCTGGTCATTTATACCATCCATATAGGTAAGAGCCTGTGTTCTCCTAACTGTATAGCCAGCTGTTTGCATTTCTCACATACATTAGCTGAAAGGTGTTGCTCTAAAGTAACTATTCTGTTTTGATGCCACAACTGAGTAATAACAAGAACTTTTATGTGTGAGTGTGTGTGTGTAGATCTGCTATATATTTAACAAATAGCATTCTTTTTCCCCCCACCTCCGCAAACACTCTTGTAAAGCTAAATTAAACCCCATCAGGACATTTCATTGTAAGTGGTTTCATCTTACTGTAATTACTAAGTCATGTGAGGAGTAGCTAAACAATTGTCTGCACAACAATGGAGATGAAATAAAGATAGCCTCTAATTAATTCCATCTAGGTTATAATTAATTTTGACTGAGTTGCTCAGGACAATATCCTTAAGTCTCACAGAATTCTATAAAGAGGACTGATCACCAGCAGCTGCTCTTTGATTTTTAAAGCAGATGGGGCTATTTCCAGCTATTGCTTAGAAGGAAACCACGAGGATGAGGGTAGAGAGTGATTGATAGGCTTTGGATGGGCCCTGGGGTAAGATTGCTACAAGGACTACTCTATCAGCAAGCTAGTCTGTGACAGAGTGTTTTAAAGATTTTAGAGCTATTTAGTTGTAATTTGTCTTTAAATTTGTAAGAACCTGGGTTTGCTTTATTAGAGATAAGTAAAAATCTGTGATGCAATGCCATGTCAGTAAATATTTCATCATATGCTGTATCTTAAATCTGCTTTGGGTCATAGTGGTCCTAAAAGCAGTAATGAAGGACACAAATATTAATGTTTCTAGTCTTCGTCATTTTGCAGAAACTACAGATGAAAAATATCTGTTGGATTGTTATCCTGCTTCTGTCTGTCAATGTAGAATTGTTCTGTACTTCATTATACAGGAAGCCTTGGTGAATAATTCATTAAAACTAATTTATATGAGAAGTTCTGCCACTTTCTTTGTTTGCTGACAAATTGCAAAATTCTCAGATGGATTTTTTTGTTAGAAATTATTCATAAATTTCTAGAATAAATAAGTCCCAGATTGCTGTGCTCATTGGGAGTAATGGATGTATAAACCAATAGTGTGGCAGCTCCTCAAATACCATGGTATTTAGATTTCTTGATTGGGTAGGTTCTGGAACTAACTAATACATGGTGTGTTCTTAATTATGCTTTTAAATGCAAAAGGTGAAAATTAGGGTTGGAAATTAGCTGTCTCTGATTATCTCTAGTGAAACACTCATGTAAAATGGGAGCAGATATGTGACAACTTTGGGGATAAAATTTTCCAAGCTGGGAACCACCACCTGAAGCTGTGAGCAGGGAGGGAAAAGTCAAAATATTGTTCCCATTATGATACACATGATAAATAGAAAGGCTGCAGATTTAAGTGTGAAGTAATGGTGTGTCAAATACTTTTTCTAGCGACTTCTCTTGTTCAGTCTACATTTGCCTATGCTAAATTTTCTGCTTCCTAGGTGTGTAGACCTCACACCGTCCTATTAATTCTTAAAGACCCAGTGCCATGTGCTTTTGAAGGTGAAATTCCCACTGAAAGCAGTGTTTAAAAGCTTATATGAAAGACCTACTAAATGGTGGAATAAAATTGCCAAAGCAATTAGATGAGCAACCTGTGTATTGGGATTTTGAGATTGGTACAAAAGTATTCACCAGTATAACCTTTCTACCGTGTGTGATACACAGTTTAAGTCCAAATCAGTTCTTGCATCCTGTTTAGTCTAAGGAGTAGAACTTGCAGTTCTGTTTTTAGGAAAGTACCAGTGTAGTGTGTGGAAACACAATCTGCGTCATCTGTTTCTCTTACCTTGGATGCAATAGTTGTTCAATATGTGTAGTGCTCTTTTTTTTGTCTTTTCATTCATGCCCTGCTTGTAAATTCCTTCTTTTTACCCTTAACACAGGTGTCCTTAAACTCCTTGGTTTTCCGAATTGGATTGTGTATTTTTAGTAACTGTAGGCACATCCGTCCATACTAGCTTTGCACAGCTACTCAATCAGTTCTAGACAGGCTGGCATCCCTAAAGCAACATGCAGTTCCTTGAGAAGCTGCTATCTTAGCTTGTCACTGGCTATGTGGTGATGTGCTGAATACTTTAATAATCTTCAAATAAAAATTTGCTCATTATCATTGCTGATTACTGTAGGGAGGACGCATATCCCATCTATTCTATAAAGCTGAAATAATCCTAGTTTTTAATGTATGCCCATTTTTTTAAGTAAATTAAGGCTGAAGGTGGTTTTGGGTTTTTGTTTCCTCTTCCACCCTCTTGTTTTCCCTTTTTATCAATGTTGTGCTTCTCTTGCACAACAAGACCCCCTAACCTTTCAGTATTAGGTCCTGTAAACCACTGCATGGGCAACTTCCCTGCTCTCTAGCTATTTCCAGCT
>NW_009931734.1:36993-57594 GCF_000696875.1 Nestor notabilis | reverse complement strand
GAATAAAGTGCCTCCTGAGACACTAACATTCTGAGGCAGTAGTTATGGTTTTCAGCCTAGTACCTGTCCCCACTAGAGTGGGTGAGTAATACTGTTCTTTATTTAAAAGGAGAGATTTTTAAGTGACTCACACATTTGTTTCTTTTCTTCAAAGGATTCTTCCAGGCTGGCGCAATCTCCCATGGAATGTTCTAGAGAAAATTCAAGGAAGATCTACAGTTTTGCATTGCTTACTCCTGGCTCATCCAGGTGCGTTGTTCAATTAGCTATAATTCCTTATCTACTCTCAGATTGCATGACAGGAGCAGAAAACCCTCTCCATGTACTAAGAAACTGGCAGACTTGCCTGTAACTCATGACTGAGTAGGCACAGGAGGCCTGTCCTTCTGCAAGATTTCCAAGATATTTCCTCATTAAACTCTTTAGGATAAATTAAAAAATAAATAAATTAATTAAAAAGGATCTCTTAAATCCCTATGTGAGAGTTTTCAGAGCTAACACACATCTTGTACTTCAGGCTGGGATGTAAAAATCTTAGTTAATGGACTTTGTGTATGTATGTTGAGATGTTCTAAACCTTGCCATGTTGAAACCAAGCACCTTGGCTGCACGTGCTTGTTCTGGTTCAAGGCATTCAGTAGCTCTCTCAAGTGGGGGTTTTATAAGTTGCAGTCTTCTGAGGGCACAAGCAGCTTTCCGCAACTACCTATCATCAGTTTGATTATCTAATTCTGCTAAAAGCACAGTAATGTAATTTCTGTAGTGATTTTATAACTCGAATGTCTTTATTCAGTGGTAATGCCAGATTACTGTATTCCTGCCCTTCTAGTTGTTTCTTCCATTTTTCACTTGTTCATGCTTTTGTCTTGCCCTCGGTTTCTGTCAGAGGAATTTGTTACACAGCAAAGTGGATCAGTGAACTGATCCAGCTTAAAAATCACCTGATTTTTAAAGCCAGATCAGTCTCCTGACAGGTTCACACTGTGGCCTCTTGGGCAGCTATGAGGAAGAAAAGGGTGGTATTACCATGAGCTGGTGATATGACGTGATGTCTTTAGCCACATAAATCCAGTCTGAGGGACATGCTCATGAGGTCGGCTGGGCTCCCTGTACTGATCAGGGGAAGAATACTGCAGGTTTTCTGAAAGCTGTGTTAACGTCTGACCAAGAAGCCAGTCACTCACAAGAAGGAAGCACAACCCCAAGATCAATCTAGGAAGGGCTGTAGGAAGGTGCAGCTCTATTAGAGAAGCAATTTCTGGTTTGTGAAGAAAGTACATGTAAACTGTTTACCGATCTTATTTTCACCTAGCTTCCTGCTCTTTGGGGCTGTGACTCTATTCGTAACAATGCCAAGTGCACATGATGCTGGGTGTGGGGTCTGCAAGCACCTCTTCTTAGAAATAGATTGTGTGAATTTATTGTGGGTTGACTTTTGCTTTAAGTTCAAGGCTGCCAGTTTGGGTTGTTGAGCCGAGGTACTCCTTGAGGCCTGGACTCACTGTAGGTTATGCATACAGCTTGGGATTTCTTTGGTACTGCTAGTGCAGACTTGCTCCCTTAAAGGAAGCAGTATCTTGAAAGGTCATAAACCTCTGTCTCCTAAAACCTTGTTTTGTGGGCAGTGATTCCCTTCTGCAGTCTTTGAGTCGTTAGGTTCTGCACTATGTTCTTTGATCAGTAAGAATTCTCATGTCTATATGGTACCTGTTTCTTGTTTCCTGCACATCTGTATTTTTAAGATCTCATCTGCTAATGTGAAATACTTATTCCATACATTAGAAACTGGGAAAATGTAGACATAAATCTGTCTACTACATCCAAATTTGCTCTTCTCTAGACTTTGATCTGTTCATGGCCAGTGATGGAGCACGGCCTCCACAAGCTGTAGTACCTAGAACTGGGTAGGTGTAGTGAGGGACCCAAAATCTTCTCTGCTTTAAGCTGAACCCCATCACAAAAGGCACCCATTCAGATGTGGGAATGGCTTGCTGTAGGATGGTTGTGAGTACCTTCCACCAGCTAGCTACCTGTCCTGCTTCTATCTTGAAAATTCTCACAGAAACTCTGCTTTTGGTCATAGGGGCTCTTAGGGGAATAGTAATAATAAGTAAGAATAAAAATGTTTTAGTTTCTGAACCTGCATAGATTAGTTTTCAGGACTCTGGTCATAATCCTCCAAAGTGATCTGAGTGTGGATAATTGCAAGAAATTATTAGCCTTCTGATTTTCTCTTTTGATGGGTCGTTGGAGTGGGGTGCTTGAGGGAAACTGAAGCAAGCAAGCTTGTCTGTAATGGTGCAGCCAGCTAGAAGCAGACTGGTAGAACTGAGCAATAGAATCAAATCTCTGAATATCTTGCTTAGCTCTTTTCTTCCACTCCTTTTTTGTTTGTGGACCCTTGATTAATAAAGTTAGCTAGACAATGGGGCTTGCTTTTCTTAGTTCCCTTCTCAATCTGCAGAGCTAGTGCTTCATGCACTGCAGTTCAAAAATGCACAAAGCAATCTCATATCCTGTTCTCTGACTTTCCTTAACTTTCCTTTGAGCTCAGAAATAACTGCAACAGAAACAAGCAAAGTGTGTGTGTCTAGAAATTCTTCAGTATTTGTGAGAGTTGCAAAATCATAAGCTACGGAAATGGCCGGATTGCAGATGATTCTTCTGTAGCAGAGATCTTTACCAACTTGTAAGTTTACTTTCTCTTCTGATGTATTGCTGAGATACACAGAATATATCTGTCTTTTCCCTGTGAATAATTTTTCACAGGGCTTCCAGTTAATCTTGAAAAGGAACTTAGTCTGATCTTGAGAGGGAGAAATGTAGAAAGGAGAACTAGGCAGCCGCACCCTGTTTCCACACATCTCTGTGTTTGTGCTTACTCTGCTCTTTGCAGTCAGTGTCTAGTTAGTTCCCTCTTGGATGTGCAAAATGATACCAGGACGGCATTTCAAGTTGCAGACACTGAAACCAGAGGCCTTTTTATGGCATCTTAGTTCTGCCTCCTTTGTCCACTTGAAACAGGTTTTTTGAATATAAGAAGCTTACTTAACCCAGGGTTTAAAGCTATTTTTATCCAGCACAAAATGTGCAGGGAGAGAAGGTATTCAGAGATAGAGGATAGCACTGTTTGTTTTTCTGAAAACTGTTTTCTGAAAAGCCTTGAAAATATTTGGGAACTCTGCACACCCACACTGTTTGGGTTAACTCTGAAGGGCAAAGAGGGAGATTCATCTTCAAAAGCCCACTGGTGTAGTCAATACAAATCAACTGTAACCCATTGCCTTGGATGGCACTAACTTCTACTGAGATTCTGAATCCTTATCTCTGAGTCCTAGCAAATACATATGAAAATTTCTTGTTCTCAGACCAGTGCTCCTGCACTATTGATAATAATAAGTAGAACCCCTTCTGTGTTCACAGAACAGATTAGGTACCAAAATTGCCATTACTGTAATAATATATCGAAGTGTGGTATCTTCTTAAAGCACAGACCCATAGCACAGCTTGGACGATAGCAGACCCCTTTATGCATGATTTCCCCAGTACTTAATGGAAGTGTTCATGTAGGTGCCAACTCATGGATGGGAATGAACTTTGCAGAATTAAATATACTGGGGCAAAGATGAGTGATACAATTTTACAGGCTTTACAAGAACAGCTATGTCACTGTTACAAGATGATTTCACTCCACCTTAAATGGAGAAGCATGTCTATTGCCATTGTGAGCTTTTAATCACTCCAATTACAGTGCTTTTCCCATCCTGGCAGCTGGCACTCACAGCAGTCCCTTGTTAAGGCTTGCAGGAGAGGTGGATATTTTTGTTTTAGTCAAGTAAATGACCACAGCACCAAACACAGCCCCAACAACACCCAGTAATTTGCTCAGCTGGAGAGTGTGTTGATTTCACATAGCAGATGTTTAATGCAGTACTCACTATAATGTGCACAATAACTGCCCTTCCAGAGCATGCAGCAACACAAAGCTCACTGAATTCAGGGGGTTATTAAAAAGCCACTATACCGTAGTTAACATTAAACAAGAGCTCAGTTAAAAAAGCTGTGCTGCTTGTAGCTGGAGGTTTAGCAACACAGGCTATTTGACTTTGTAATCAAAAAGGAGTAAATTCTATGGTAACAGAATAAAAACACATGTGAAGTGACAGGAAAACATATTCTGCAATCCACATAAAGGATCCACATAATCTCAAGTGTAAGGAGAATCTCCAGCACTCAGCCTCACTCTCTTTGCAGGTTCTCCTGAATGATCACACTGCTCGACCAAGTTTACTGCAGAGATTTTGGCTAATGGAGGTGAACACTTTCCCCTTCCTAACATCATGAAAAGTTCTGGTATCTTCACAGAGAATGTTATTTCCCAAGTACTTGATGAACAGAGAGGCAAAATCCAGTCCCGGTTGCACTGAGAGTTTTCACAGCAATCACAATTTGCCACTTTAATGCTCGTATCCCAGAAGTAGATCTTGTTGTTCTCATACAAACTGAGTAGCAAAGCCTGAAGAAAGACTGTGCATTTCGCCCTCCACAAAGCCTGTCATGACTTGTGGTGGGTCAAAGATTTAGTAACTAGCCACAGGCCAGAGAGGAAGTTTGGTATGTGTTTTTATCTTAGTGGCAGTGCCAACTTATGCAACTCTGGTTGACCAGTCAGTGTCCTGAGCTGTGGAACTGATTAGGCTGGAAATTTACTTTTTTAAAAAGATAGTGACTTGGTTATAGGTTTTGGGGGGAATTTGGGGAGGGAGGGGGTTGAGTGGTTTGGGGTTTTTTTTCCACTCTCCAATGTAGTCTGCTCTTTTCCTCCACTTGGCATATCCAAAAAGTCAGTCAGATACTTCTGGCACAATGAAAGAGATGGTTCTATATCATGTTTAATTGGTTCTTGCAGCTGTGTTACCCAATCTTTTACTATTACTGCAAAGCTGCTAAGCTCCCAGGAGTTCCTCAGGTTCTCTTCAGAAATGTGTTCTCTGGAAAATGTCTCCAAATAACACTAAGTTGAGAACCCCACTTAAAACACAGCCAAAATCAGTTGCAAAAACTCTATTTGAGAAGAAACATCTTAGTATATTTGCCACCCTGACATGTTAACACAAAGTAATTCCTGTGCCAAAACCAGTTGCATTGCAAAGTTCTCCAAAGGCAATAGCTACTTCCTGCATCCCTATCTCAGCTTTTCTTAGAAAGTGGGTAACCCTGGGACATACAAGCCTGGGTTAACAAAGGCCAGGTCTCAGACTAGGAAAGAAGCTGCCAGAGAACAATGGGTTTATACTACCTCCCTTAAAAATTTTTCTCTTAATCCCCAGTGGGCCTTGCAGCTCTGTGAATCTGGCTGCTTTGACCTTTTTTTTTACTTTTGGTTTAATATGCCGCTTCTCTTTGGTGCTCAGCTGGGACTGTAGATGGTAGTGCTTTCTCTAGTGATCAGAAAGTCTGGCAGAAGTGTTGGCTTCAGCTCTCATATGAATAACAGTGAAATCAGAAGCCAAGAAATATGAGCAAAACACAAATACCCTGGAGAGAGATGTGTCATGGTTGTGGTTTTACACCATCCTCCCGTGTCCTCCTTTTCCTGGCTGTAAGAGTTCGTTTGAAAGCTGCAGAATAAAAGTTGCTATGGGACCTCTTTCTCATTTATAACAGTGCAGAGCTACAGGCTTTCTTTCATATATGACCCCAGAAAAACTGACTACAAGATTAGTGCTCATGCTCCATATATCCTGGGAGCTAAATGTCCCTTTCGGGATCCTAAGTGTCTTCTAGCAAGCAGATATGTGCTGGTTGTTCTCAGCACCTTGCAGAAATAGCCTTGGTGTGTTGTGTGGGCAGTTTAGTTGATTTTATTCTTTTTCCCCCATTCAAGAGTAAGCTCTGCTGTCTGAAGGTAACTTCAAACTTTTATTGATTTCACTGTGTGAGGGTCTAGATCCCAGGTTTGCTGTGCCCTAAAACCAGACCAGATCATTCTCTGGGGCCCTGAAAACCTGCTCTAAAGGCCCAGCTTTGCTGACTGCCGGTGCACAGCAACCTCTATCCCCTGTCCCTCTCCAAAGTAAGAAGGTGGCTTAGCACACTTTGGCTTTGAAATAAGAATTTGTGTTTGAAAGGCACTTTCTGGTTTTTCTAATTAATTGTAATAATCCTTACTCAAAGTTTGTGTTGCAGGAATCTGCTTGGTGATATTGCAGGCAGTTACAGGTGCCCAGAAGGGCTGCTCTGAGTGTTTGCAGGCACCAAAGAGGGCAAAAACACTGCACATTTGTATGTTGCTTCAGATCTACCTTTATTCAGAAAGGCTCAAGATTGCTATGGCAACCCCAATCACAAGCTGTCAAGGATTCATGCTAAAACTCAGAATGGCTCACACTTCAAGGGCTTTTCTCTCTTCCTCTTATTTTCTTCATTGCAGAAATCGCTTCTGAGCAGATGGGCCTATAGCAGCTTTACCATGGACCCTTTATGTACTGGGATCCCTTTGTTCTTTAGCTTCACAAGGCTGAGCAAATGCAGCTGCTCTTGGAGTCAGTGGGAATATCAGGTGTTTGTTTTCCAGTTACTCAGATCAGCAGGATCCTTGCAATGAAATCGCCCAGTCCAGTGCCTCTTTCCAGTTCCAGAATATCTTGGTGGGGTGAGGTCTATAACTCCTGGTCTTGCATTGCTCTGCTTGGAAAGACTCTCCCTCATTACAGCCAAAAGACTTCGGTGTGTTTTCTGTGTGCCAAAACTTTAGGGCCCTAGGAGATGAGCTTTGTTAAATCTTGTAGGAGTGGTGTAAGAGATTATTGCCTCATCTATTCCTTACACGCTGCTCCAAAAATTACTAACTTGATTGCAGAAGCAACAACTCATTACCTACATGCACAGCTCTAGCCTCAGCTTAGAAGAGAACTGTGAGCTCCCATGGATGGGAATTTATTTGGCTACTTCTTGGACTGTGATGGTTCTATCTCTATAGCAGCTTGTTTGGTCCTGTCTTGGGTACCTGTTTACTGTGGCATAATCACACCTTTAATTTTTCTATCCTTATCCTACTTATGCAGATGACATGTTTATACAAAGCTCTGTCCATCAGGTGAGCTTTGTGATGAACAGGAGATCTGGAGAATTGCTTTGCTTGCCCACAATATAACAGAATACATCAGGGAGATCTCTCATCATGTTTTATTCTCTCTGTGCTGAATTTGCTTCAGAACCACCTTCCTCTCCCAAACTGAAATGTGAAAAGCAATTCTGTTCAACCCACTGACCTTCATGTCCTTGCTGTTGGTGGACGGAAGAATTCCTGCATAGCTAATATTTTTCTCTGGTTCTGATAAAATGACCTCCTTTATTTGCTCTGAGTCACACTGGATGTTATCAGGGGCTCCGTGATTACCTGGTTCACCCTTCTGCTACCTGCCCAGAATTTACCCCAAGATTATCAACTGACAGAAACTGGAAGACCTTTATAGGTATGAACCTGCATTTCCTTGGCTTATCTCAGCTGATTCTGACCATTTGCTTAAACAACTCCCTCTAAGTCCATCCAAGATTTTACACAACTAGATGTGGTGTCCTCAACTTACAGAACAACACTTTTGCGCTTTCCTCCTTTGGCTGAAAGGGGGAACAGTTGTACTGGGGGAGGGGGGGAATTTGCTGGATCATAGCAGCTGAAGCAGGAAATAGGGAAAATACAGCCAAAAACACTATCTCAATTCTCTAAAGAACATGCCTCAGTGAGATTCCAGACAAATCTGGCTTTGATTGTCTCTTACTTGAGATAATGGCCAGAGGGATCTAATATTTTTATCTTTATTTTTGAAGAGAAGTAGCAGTTCAGCATGACCAAAAGTGGATAGGAAAAGTCTGAGGAATTGCTAAATATTGAAAGAAAGTAAAGGTGATGTGAGGGGTTGTGCTGTTATTGTCTAACTGAGCTTTAAAGACCAGAATGTACAGCATTTAATCATACAGTCTTACATGATTATGCTCTATGAATATATTTGCTAAATAGTGAGGTTGGTTAAGTAGTGTCCTTGGTACCTACTGAGGGAAGATCTCCTCCTCCTTGTTTTGATACCAGGTGTGGGCAGCTGTAGTCTCTCAGAGCTATTTCTGACAACGAATAAATTGCACTGCACATGAAATGACTGGTGCAGCATGAAGACTCCCACAGAAATAGTTCACAAGTGATTACCCTGTCTCTATCTCAAGCCTACAACAGTAGATGTTTACAGGGCATAGAAATCTAGCAGTAATTTTAGTATCAATCTTATTACTTCTGAGTGAAAATGCACAAGACAACCCCAAAATATTTCCTGGGCATAAAGCCAAAGCAGAATAATTTAACCACATTGAAGTATTTCATGTTTTGAGGACTTTTTTTACACAGTAACACATGAAAATCACCATGTTCTCAAAGAAAACAGAGGTTTTGTAGAAACAGTCCTTTGTAGTGGCATTTTTTTGTCATTGAATTTTGACCCATTTTCCCAAGGAGATTTCTAGAGGAGTAATGTTCAAAACTGATGCATGTGCAAATTAGACTCTTGGCCATGACTATAGGAACAGAACTAAACTGGTGTTAGGGGATTAATAACACTCCAGGTCTGAACAGAAGAGAAATGTGAGGGGGTGGGAGGTGGTTCTAATTTCATGATTCCTGCCAATGTCAACCCTTGCATATATATAATTAACCTACTTGATTAGCATCACAGAATAAAGATATGAATGGGGGAGTTATTCTACTCTGCCAGTCTCTAGGCTGAGGAGCTGGAAGGAGCAGAGAGAGGCAGAGGGGTGGGCAGCAAAGCCTCGAGGATATAACAGTTGGTAATGAACTTCTGCTAGCTAAAGACTTAGCATGACTTCCTTTTCCCATGTTTATGGCAAAGCTCCAGTTACAGCCTCCTTCCTGAAGTGAAGTTACGGTCTCTCTGCAGGACACAAGGCAGCTTGTGCAATCCTGTTCTTATTGGTCCTGTTAAAAGGCATGGAGAAATGACTACAGAGTCACAGATCGGTGTTCTTAGGCTCTTGTGTTAAGTGCAACAGGCCTTCAGAATAAATAACTGCAACAGTTCTTACTGAATACTCAATTTGCACAAAGGAGGGAGCATTAGATGTTTTTTTTCTGTCCCAGACAAAATAACCAAGGCAATCTATTCCTTCCCCAGAAAGTGGAAGTGTGAATAAGCAGCTATGGAATCCTGCAGAGCAGATGTCCGATAACAAATCCATTCAATTTAGCTCTCCCTTATGGAAAATAAAGGAATAGAAGAACTCATTATTGGCAGTGCCTCAAGCAGGAGCTTAGCAGCTAGCAGTAGCAACAGCTCAGATTATAAGTGTATTTATAATAGAGTCTTTTAAGTCTGCCACATAGAAGGATTTGTGAGTCAGCAAACAGGTCTGCAAGGGGCAGGCCAGCAGAGAAAGGAAAATTGTCACGAATTATTCAACCTTGAACATGCCAAAGTCTGCCTCTCTTTTCTTTAGCAATAATCATTGTTCTGGGCAGAGAGGTTTGCTATTTTCTGATTTCTTTGAAAGCTAAGTGTACAGATGGCAAAGAAAAGTGTTGGCTTGTGACAGATTCGAATAAAGCAGGTCAGCCTTCTTGATCGTGAGCGTGAGTCAGGCTCCCTTCACCAGTCAGGAAAGCACAGGAAAACAGTAAGATAGGATCAACATTTCAGGGATAAGTGCAGGAAACAAACAAACATGTGTAGGAGGGGATCAGAGTGGAAATCAGTGTCAAAAGCCCACATTTGAATAAGGATGGGACATGAAGTAGGAGGGTGGCGGGAGAGAAAGAGAAAAGCTGGTGCTGCTGCTGCTGCTAAAGGATGTAGCAGTAGAGCATGAAAAGTTCTGTGGCAGAAAGTAGAAAGGTAGAATGTCAAGGGCTAAAATAAAAGAGTAGAGGATGGAGCCATCAGCAGAAAGGACAAGGTCTGCAACTGGGAACAGGAAACAGCACAAAGCCACTGCCAAGAGGAAGCCGGCAAAAATCCGGTCTCATCAGCACCCCAGCTATGCTAACATTCTCACTCTCCTTTCAGTGTAACATCTAAAGTGAACTGCAGCCATTCACACTACAAGCTTATTGTTTTATGTGAGGTCATGGCCATGAAGCAATTGCATTTTCACTAGTGTAGTAAATACCACTTAATTATATATGTTTGACTATATAAATCTTGTGTTTTGCTAGGATACAGGCACAGTTGCTGCTTTAAACAGTCAAACAAATTGAGATGCACAAAATAGGCCAGATCATTCCCGGATGCATTGAACATGGATGAACCTGACCCAAAATCTTTTAAAATCACATTTACTTCTCTCTGTCACTAGCAAAAATGTAAGTTATGAATGCTGGAACCAGCTGAAGCCACTGATTCCTTGAAATAAGGACATTATATACTTACACCCACTTGTAAGAAGCACAAGAATGATTGCAGTCTGTAGCTCAGTATCTTGAATAAAGCACTCCTGGGATTCTGGAGAGGACTTGGGTAGTTACTGTGCTGTGTTGCTGCAGCCAGCCTGTGAGTGTCTGAGCTCACTGTGATGTTTTCTGTAGAAGTTACAAGAATTAAGAAGAGATTGTACACTGTCGTTCACTTGGCTTCCAAAATGGTTTTGTTACTGGTTTCAGGATGTGAGCAAATTAAACATGTTAATTGGGGTTTGGGTTTTTTTAATTTCCTTGTACTTCAATAGAAAGAAAAGTAGGGAACCCCCTTGCAAATTAATCTGCCTTAAACTCAGTCTGTTTCTTAGAATTATTGGCTTTTGTCCCTTTCCACTTTTATTTTTGGGCTACATTTATGCTTCAGTTCTGGGGAGCTTTAGAGATAGAAGACCTTTGGTCTCCCAGAATACATGCTGTTTGAAGTACCTTTCTCTGTGTAAGCACAGATTGGAAATTATACAAGTAGCCTGAGACAAGAGTTTCTGGGAGGAAGTGAGAAAGAGACAGTCTTTAATGGGAAGTGTGCTGCTGTTGAGTGTGGTATAGAACAAAACTTTCACAATACCACTTTCAGAACTACACCATCTTTAAATGGTTCATGGTAACAACCATTACTGCAATGATATTCTCTGTCTCCACTCCTTTATCTTTGAGCTGAAAGCATGTCACAGACATGGTCACTATTAAACTTCATGGCACTACCCTGGAGTAGATAATGGTGTAGGGAGAGTAGTTAATGGAACTGGAGTCCCTCAGTGCTTATCTCAATTTACCTCACAGTAACAATACCAGTTTTATATGGTGAGGCTTTGTTTATGCTCAAATGTGCTTTAGGCACAGCAATTTGGCTGACATTTACAGAACAAGAAAATGTCAAGATATGAGACCGAAGAGTTCTTCCTGGTCATTCTGGAGATAACCCAGGTCTAACTTTGTCACTGGAAGTTAGACACAGCCGAAAAGGTTCTCATCATCCATTCATCCTTACAGATGTGTTTATGTGTATCACTGCTGCTACCTCCGATTTCATTCTCATCGTCTCCTTCCGTCTCTGTCACTCTGAAATGATGTGAAATGCCATTGTCAGGTTGGGAAGAAGAAGTGATGTGCTGAGAAGCTGATACATCTGCAGACTGAAAATTCTCCCTTTGGGCCAGATCTAGAGACTGTGGAAGTCCAGATGAGTCCCATTGATTTCAAAAAGATCCTGTGAAAATTCAAATATGAATTCCTGCTTCATGTTTTATGTCTCCAGAGAAGGAGGTGGCTTTAAAGAAAGGCTGTCCCACCTTCTCCTTCAAATGTTGTCATACGGTCCCATCACACCATGCACTCAACTCTGCTGGTAAGCTGCAGATAGATCTAGCAAAAGAGTCTCTACCTTTGTATATTGCCAGGAAGAAATAATGTTTGGGAAACAAAATCTACACCTTCTTCTTGCATCCACGCTTGAGACACAGTGGGCATAGGAAAGAGAAAGTGGACATAGCTCCGGCAGACAAAAAAGCTTTTTTCCTTCCCACAAAGGTCAAGAATTCTTCACTGGAAGAGAATGTTTCCCACTCATTGCTTTCCCACTAATAAAACCTAATTAGTTAAAATAGGGGCTTGGGGCTCTCTAGCTCAAATGCACACTGGTAATTAGGTAATTTAATTCCATTATTTGCACATCTTCTGGTCTTTTGTGCGATAAGTCAATAAAATCATCATATGTTGGAGCTCACATAGAAGATAGATGTATGTTTCCTGTGCAATACAAAAAGCAGTAAGCAAATATATGTAATGAATGCTCTGCTACGCAGTTACCATAGAGACAGCATGTTAAAAGGATTCTTTTCCTTATACCTTATCACTGATCTACAATTAAAATCAACACCTTATCTATTCTTGTTGAATCTTTTTGCTTCTGTGGCGCATAGACAAGGTGCTGAATTGCTGTTCATATTCTTGTGTTTAAGAAGAATGAACAACCTGTTTCATGCATACTCCTCTGAGCTGCTGAAAATCAAGAATGCAGACTCAGTCCCCCACATCTCTGGGGTTGAGCAGAGTTCAGATCTCAGAGCTCTTCACTTTGTTCCCTAAACCATGCTCACACAATTTCCTGTTTAGATGCAAAAAAAAAGGAGCTAAAGAGATCTTGGTGCTTCCTGTTCTAGGCTCAGTACAGTCATTTCTTCCACAGCAGCAGCTGCCGAATGTCAGGGTATTTCTTTGAAAGGCACTTGAATTAATTTTTCACATTCTTATCAGTTCAGATGGCTTATTTGTAAATGAGTTTCAAAACCTAATTTCAAATGGCCAAAAACTGATCAGATGAAACAGGTTCTTTGTATTGTAAAAGCATCAGCTAAGCATGGGTTTGTGTCAGTACAAAGCACTCTGGAGACGGTTAATACCTTAGAAGAGCTCTGTAAACTTTGCAAAGAAGGTATAAGAAACCTGAATTAAAGTTCTGCAGACATTGCTGTTCGTTTGCTACGCTTTCTACTCTCCTCTAAGGTTTAGAAACGGGTCTTGGTGCTTGTTAGCTCCTAGGACTTCAACCTATGTTGTTTTACTGAGCTTGGAGGTGAAGTGATGCATTCTGGATGCTGTTGCACTGTGCACTGGGGATGAATCTTGCACTCCAGTAGCTGAGAAATACACTCTCTAGCTGCAACCTCATTGCACAGTGCTAGAAAGCTTTGCTGGTGAGGCTCTTCGGTTGTTAATTTCCCCTTACTGTTTCAGGAAATTGAAGTGTCGCACTGACCAAGGTTAATAGATTCACTGAAAGGCCAGCAAGACACATCTCATGAGCAATGAAAAACAATTCCAGTTGAGGTTTCTTTCTTTTTCTGGTTGGTTTGACTGAAATCTTTCCAAGGTGACAGGTCTGAAGAGAAGCTCTGGAAAAGGCAAGAGTGAAACCTTTGAGAAGAAAATAAGTTTCTTAAATGTACAGTAAGATCAGTACAGTTCAGGGGTCTGAGGATTCGTATACAGGAGCCCCCAGAGGCCTGGCTGCAAAAACTGCTGAGTGAAGGCACAACCCCTGTTCCAGAGTATATTCATTCCCCCAAGATTGAATATGTCTAGGAGATAAAAGGACATAAACCAAGTGACACCGTGGTACCCCTTTTACCCACCTTCAATATCCCCTCACCAATTTTAACATCTACCCTGAATCTATTTTCTGCTCTATATTATTTTGTCACTAATTGCACAATAATTCTTCAATTACTGTAGGCTGGAAAACAGGGAAATCCATCTGTTGGATGCTCTGTGTCCTTACGACTCTTCCTGACCTAAATTTGGAAAGGCTCCACCTTGCACCTCCTTTCCATTCCCTCAGGGTGCTGACTCCCAGGCACCAACAGATTAAATTGAAGTACCAAATGCCAGCAGTCTGCCCTGTCTAGCTCCCAGCAATTAATAGTCTCACAGAAGGGACAGATTAACTGCATATGAAGCAGCATCCTGAATCATGCTGTAATTTGCAAGCCATCATATTCAAGTTATGAAACCAGAGCTGTTTACTTACATATACAAGGCCAGAAACTGGTGATGCAAAATTCCCTTTCTGCTTCAGGAAAAAGAAAGCTTTGGATCTCAGAGGATGTCTTTAGGAATGAACTGAGATCCCAAATTAGACATTGCCTCTTTTATTCCTCTTCTGGATAATCAGTGCTATTTGTGTAGTGTGATGAATAGCAGCACACAATTCAGGGGCAGAAGGACCCAGCATACAGCAGTGCCGGTGAGGCAGGAGGTGGAGCCTATGGTTTTTTCTTTAAGTACTTGTACACTGCAACTTCATAATTCTGTTGACATTCCAAATACAGTAATAAGCACTTTTACGTCTTCAAAGTGCTCAGAGATAGTATCTCACTTAATCTCCTAGGGAAGGAAAATAAGAAAATGGTCAGTAACAGATAAGTAAATGATTTAAGAACTCAAAGCTTAAGGCGAATTAAAGACCTGCTGTCAAAGCTAAATCAAAGCAATGGAAATGAGCTGGAATTTGGATCTATCCAAGCTTTCTAGTAGGCAAAAGTGAATTTCACCACTCCGATAATATGGTCTAGGTGTGGATGCCCTTGTCTGGGGAAAGGGCAGAACAGGAAAGGACAGAAGTATATGAAGAGCTGACCTGAGATCCCTGGGGAACAGGCTCATGGTTGCACTGCCAGCGGGATGGTGGGACTGGCATAGCTGGCAGAGTGAAATGCACTCTCCCTCCAGCCCCCTGCAGTGGCCGTTTGACTGCTTACACCAGGGCAGCGAGCTCATGGCTCTGCTTGGTAACTGCCTACCTTGCCCTGGCCAGAGCCAGGCCTGCTGCAGCCCTTCTGTGACCTGCCAACGTCACCATGCTGGGAATAAATGTCACATGAAGGAATAAATTAGAGCTAGGAGTGTCCAAATCCCAGAGAAGTGTCCAGTTTACAAATTCACACAGTACCTCTCACAAAGATCCTGGCTTGCTTTGTTACAGGGAAGGACAGATGCATGAAAATATTTCTTTTTAGGTGGTAGTTGTAGAAGAATAGGAGTATTGGGGTCATAGAAAGCTAAAATCTTTGCAAGAGCCAAGTTCTGGTTTGAAAGTGCTCCTTTCTTTCAAGATCTTCAGCTATTCCCTGCATGCTTAGAAACACTTTCTGAAGAACCATTTTTGAAATGGTACAGCACAAGAAGAGCATTGCTCCTTCAGAGAGCACTGAATACTAATTCACTGTTGGCATACTGTGGAACAGAAGACTCACCATGGTCCCCTTTCATGAGGATGTTTTTTCCCTGTCCTTTTTGAATTTAATACTGTGACAAATTAGGGTTAAAGTGTTCTGTTTTCTCAGCTCCACTCTGATGTTGTATGAGAGCTTCCCAACACTGCTTTTCCATGGCACTGCTCAGATATAAGAATGACCAAAGGCACTCTGTAAAGCTGCTAATTAGGCAATGCGAAGCAGTGACAAGAGGAGATAGTACGTAAACATGGAGGGCATTATATCCACCCCAGTATCCTATATACTGCTGTGAACACTGGCACCAGTTAAAGCATGGTTGGTTTATGCCTGGCTGCCCAGCACATCCCATCTAGAGACCAGACTGGCTTTGAAAGACCTATTCTATCGCCAGCTCTTGGATAGATTTTTGGTAGGTTAAACATCTAAGCACTGTTTGGGTGAGGAACCTCACTGGTTTAGGTTAGAGTCCATACATGCTGTCTATTTTGCTGTTGTTCAAAGTTCCTTTAAAGTAAGACGAATCTTGAGGGAGGAGAGGAAAATTCCCCCACAGCTCCTCAAGATTTACTCATCTAAAGGCTCCTTCTATCCTTGTGGGCATGTCAAGATCCTTTTAGAAAAAGCCTGATGTCCCTCAGTACCATTGCAACCAAGGCAAATAAAAGCTCCTATGGATGTGCACTAATGCAGAGCATAGCCCTGCAATCTACACCAGGGAAAGCTTTTCAAATTGCCTCAAGCCTGTACCCACATGCTGTCTTGCCAATAGAGACACAAGGAAAATCTAGACTCAGGTGCAAATTGGCAATAACTTCTGAGCCAAGCTGGGTTTTATCTTGTAATGATGGTTCATTAGACTAAATTAGGTATTTAATGGCACCTTTGAATAATTTTACGTTTTCACAGAATTAATTATGAAGACATTCCTGACTTATGAAGCTTAAATAGGCAAATGCATCTGCAGATTTTGTCCATCATTGGGATTATAGGATTATATATTAATCTTTCACAGCCATGAAAACATGTGGAAATTAGTGCTTAATGGTTCTCTTAGAGCTCATCATTAGAAAACACAAGATATTCCAAATGTGAAAAATGCACGCACCTAGGAAAGGCTTTAAAAGTGTGTGTCTACATGGTGATTAGACCATAAACCATGTCCTGATTCACTGTAAAAAAATTAATGGGTCCACTGCACTCCTAGATCTCCATAAATCTCCAGATATTTACAGGAATGGTTTCCTTTTCCACTTGATCAACTAGTGGTTTAGAGCAAGGTTAGCTGATAGGTGGAGAATTGGGGTAAGTCGAGATGTGCTATACAGACAATAAAGGTGATGTATGGTGAGAAGCAGGATTTAAATCCCGTTTTATGTGAGATGCTGAAGTTACTTTAAAAAGCTGTCATTACCACAGGTTGTCTGAGCTAGAGCTGAAAGTATTTTCAGAAATTAATCAAACTAAACTGAGCTTTGGAGAATATCAAATGTGAAGTGGTGTTTGTTTCATGTGCTATTCATTTGGATAACTGAAAGGTTGAATGAGGAAAGAGCAAAAGGAGAGTGAAGTGAAGGTATCCAACTAGCTCACTACAGCCAATGCTTTTGATAAGATAATTATAATTGTAATGTTCTAATTTTCTAAACTGTATGAGCAATGCCAGGAATCATAGATAGCAACCTGGTATTCATTAGGTTGATCTGAATTTGTGCATGATTTTTCTTCAGATCCTCTAGCTTTTTTGTGATGGATTGTACACTGAAATTAAAGAGCATGACCCTGGAAACGTTTGGATGCTTTGTAAGCATGTGCTGCAGACATGGCTGTGGAAAAGTTATCTTCCAGTTTTTACCTTTTCTTCTTTGGGTGAATCCTCTCAGTGAAACCAAGTTTTCAGACCTGAGAGGTCCAGCCTGGCACTACTTTCCGGTTCTGGATGGTCCCATAGTGGCATAAGTAGCTCTAATCTGCAGAAAGACTTCCCCAGAGATCTTATCAAAGAGGCTGTTGTCATACTGAAATGAGACCAGATGGTCTTGTTCTGCATTTTGGAGGGGCCTCTCCCTGGCCTTCGGCATGACACACATCTTTATATTCATGACCATGTGTAATTAATTGCATCCATGATAAATTTATTTACATAATTAATATCCACATATGTAATTTGAAAGGATTCAACACAGCAGAATTGTATCAGCCTAGTGTTTAAAGCTAGTTTCTGAAATTATATGTTCTGTCTGAAGATTTTCTGAGTTGAAAGCAAGGCTCAGCCTAGTCTGTTCAGGCTGTGGCCTTGGCTTTGCCTTGTTCCCAAGCACAATTACAAGGGAGTCTGTGGTAGCTGCATATAAATTGTTTTGGTTAAGAGCTTTCTTTTCTTGGTATAAATCAGAGCCCAGCTCTGACTTAATTGCTGCAATTGTAGCATAAATTCCCTTAAACCAGCAGAGTACAGAGCACAGATCAGTTCTGTCCTCTTCTTTCTTGCATGTCTCAATGTCACCATATTTCTCCCTTGACCCTTTTCAAGAATACAGCAAAAAATATTCATTCTCTCCTTTAGCCTTTTTTGTTTAGTATGTTTCCTCTTCATATTCTGCCAGTGTCTTCTCAGTCTTGTTTTCTCTTTTCCTTCCTTATTTCATCTAAGCTTTGTTCATGTTGAATAAAGTGACATCCCCAGCAACAGGCAATTTAATTTAAAAAGAGATTACTTCCTTCTTTTCTTCCTGTAGCTATCTCGTTCAAGTAGACAAAGGTTTTCTGCACTGTATTCTGTGATCAACTTGCCAGAGTTAACCAGTACATTCTACTAATAGAAATAATTTTCTAGCTAAGGTCATTTATCAGCAGAAAGAAAATTCATGTTTTAACCAAAGTAACACTAAAAGGTAACTCAGCTGGTTTAATGCTCCTGGAAATTTGGCAATGGAAAATTTGCTAAGGATGTCAATATTTATGAAGGCTTTTATTGGATGGGGGTACTTTCCACATTCTGCAGTTATATATGTGTCCTGGGTTCAGTTGTAACAGTTATTTTTCTCCTTAGTAGCTGTCGCAGTGCTGTGTTTTGGCTTTAGTGTGAGAACAGTGCTGATAACACACCAATGTTTCAGTTAGATGTTTAGAAAGACGTTAGCTCAGATTACTTAGTCACTGGCTGGAAGGACACCTGTGAGAGATACAGGAGGCTTAAACACCTTCTCCAAAACAAAGATCATTTTAGTGTTTCCTAGCTAATGCTTGAACCAGGGTAAAACATGGGAGACCTAAATTGCAGTAGTGGGGCAGAGATACTGCAGTGGCTTTGTCAGTGAGGAAGGTGGGTGGGAAAGTGTTAGGATGCTCAGGATCCTAGTGAGAGTCTGCTCCATCCCTTTTCCAGATGAAGGGTGGGATGGACACACCAGCATTCCTAGAGAATGGATATTCCTCTCTTTGGAGATTCAGACCAGAAATTCAAGTCACACTGAATGTGGTCTGTATATTCCTACAGAAAGTTCGTGTTCCAGCAATCAAATGTTTTTGTCCCAAAAATACCCAGTTTTGCTGTGGATTTCAGTATGACCAGGATTCCACTTGTAAATTGCCTTAAAACCTTCAGCACTTGCCTGCAGCTCATTTCTCTTACAGATCCCTGAGGTCATGATTCAATAATACAACAAATCCAGCTTAAGAGCTCCTTGTGTCAGATCAGGAAAGTCATGACACAGAATCACATCACACAGACCACTGATCCAGAGTAAGCAAGTTCACCTATTCAAAAGCATTAAAAAACAATGACAAGTTTACACTGGATCAGAAGTCTCACTCCCAGATGAGGCATCTTCTGCAGCTACTGCTCTAATGTTTTTACTGTATCAGAAATTGTCTGTCCCTCCTCTAGGCAGGGGAAAATAAGCATAAACGCTGTGTCCTGCACTCCAACTACTTCGTCAGAAACGTGATCATCTGCCGATGCCTGATCCACACCAAACATGTACTTCTGGCAGACCAGCAGTGCAGAAGTATTAATGATCATAGAACCAGAGCCTCAGTCCAGAAGTGTGGGAAGACTCTTGAAGAAAGAAGCAGTGCTTTTTCAGAGCACTTCAGGAGGATCAGGGTAGCCATTTCTCCTGGTCCTGTCACCAGGCAAGTGAGCAGAGCTGCACAAGCAAACCACTGCAGGGAACTCTTCCTTGTGTACTGGGAACACTTAAGAGTCCAATGAGATATCACCAAATGAGAAAGCAGCTGTGAAACATTCCAGCTGTGGCTAGAATGGAGCACTATTGCTTCCCAGTCCACATGAAGGTTTCCTAAGCTGGCCATTGCCAAACATTCACAGGTATAAATGACTGAAGCAGTCAGGCCTGAAATAGTTTAAACACATCGTCAAAGCAAGGAAAAGCTTAGCAAATAAAGGTAATTAATTTAATAAATTTCTTTGGCTAATAGCAGCTGATTTTAAGGAAATAAATTATAGTTTCATGTAAAGCAAGTAGCAGTTCCAAACTGAGTTCTATTGAGAAAAATAATTGATCCCTGATTGCAAATTGCTTGAGCTTTTTTGGATTTTTTTGTGGCCTGAAGCCATCCATAGCTTTCAATATTTCAACAAGACACCTTTTCTCTGTGAGACATGCTATTGTGTGATGAAGTTTTATTACCTATTTCCAATTTGGGCACTTTGACTGAAGAAGTAACTTCCTTTTGCAGCTCAGGTGCCAGGTGAACGTTTCACTCTAACTGGTGGCATTTCTTTGTGGTCCCTTGACCGTGCTGCTAAACCCTCCTGGTGACAGAAGTAATAACTAAGACATCTGAGGTCACATTCACAATAGCCAGAACAATCCTGTAGTCTCTTCCAGAAAACAAGGAATTGCAGTAAACAAGGGAGAGGCTTCCCAGAAAGAGTCATTTTACAGTGAGCTCAGTCCATCATGAGCTGTAGACTTGAAGCAGTTTATTGTAGTACTCCTGCAGGTCAGCCCCGATGGAGTGTGAGCATGGATGTTTACAAATCTGAAGGCTTTGATTGATGTACTTAGGGACAGACTCCATTCTGAACTATGTTGTTGTTTTTCGTCCTTCAGTACAGCTGTTTTGTCTTTCTCTAGCTGTTTAATATAATCTGCGCTGAAAGGGAAAAATGGTAATTAATTAATTCCTGGTAATGCTCATTTTTTTCCTGCACAGTTTGTGTACAGAGCACACAACATACTGCAGCCCCAAGGCCTTACCCACAGAGGAGAGCTCCAGAGATGGAACTTTCCCATGTCATAACACTGATGCTCCGAACTGTGCAGGGTATTTTGTTCTGCTGGGAAGCAAAGTCTCCAGTCAGATAATTATTACTGCTGACTCTTGTTTTAATAATAAGAAAACATCTCCAAAAGCAAA
>NW_009931734.1:0-36962 GCF_000696875.1 Nestor notabilis | reverse complement strand
GGGAAAGATGTTAGTTCAATTTCTTGAAGTCCATAAAAAGTACAGAACTCCTGGAATGGATGGATTCCTGGAAGTAAAGCAAAAATCAGAGGCAAGAAAAAAACCAGTGATACCTGAGCATGTAAAATGATCTCAATCAAGACCTGATTCCTTTTTAAGCAAGACAATTGGATAGGATTAGTATGATAGGAAAGATTACAGAAACATTTGGGTTGTTAAGATTCTAGTTAGGAGTGAGGGTCTGTTGTGTTCAGTCTTATATAAATGCATATAATAAAATGCAGCCCATAGCTGGAGAAATTTCATTCTGAAAGTCAAGATTCAGAGAGGCTGGAGAGGGACAGAGGCACAGAGAAGGGAAGCTACATGCCCCAGGCCAGACAATAGCTTAGTGGCAGCAGCGAAAATAGAATCAGAGCCAGCTTCTTCCCATTTGGTATGATGGGATCTCACCCCTTCCTTGACTGACTGTTATGAAATAAATCTTTGTTTGCAGAAATAAGACACATATTACTCACATACTTGGCTGCAAATCTATTCCATGCAGAGGTTTTCAGCTGTTTGTTGAGCTGTAGGTTCTCTATTAAATGCGTGGTCACTGAATAGTGAATTTAAGCCTACTCATAATAAGTTTTCTATTCCCAGTAGGGTATTATGGATCCCTTAGAAGTAGTGCTTGGAATCCCAGGTGTTTGCAAATTACAATTTGAAAGCCTGTGTTTTATAAAACTCTTTACACATTCTTGGTCCTCAGTATATTTTTATATTTACACTCAATACTAACAGCTGCAGTAATTCTGAGCCACTCTATTTCTTGTCATTTTATTTTGACTAAAATAAATGGCATAATTGAAATTTTTACGCTGAATGAAAACTGAAAGTGGAAAAAAAGGTGAATTTTGAACTGTTCCTGTAACAACTCAGGAATGTAGAATCAAAATTGCATCCATGCTAATTCAACTTCCTTTGAAACCCAGGGCCTCAAAGAGACACATATTGTCAATAACTTTGAGGGCCTCCAGGTGAGTCTGATCAATAGGGAAACGTTTACCATTGTAAACTATTGATATTTTAGAAATCTCTAGGCAGGTGATTGCCATGGCAGTTCAACAACGCCCAGTATATGAAACACATTTATATTAATACCTCTAATTTGTCCAAAATGCCCTTTTTCCATTCTTGCAATAGCTAGAAAAAGATATTGCCTGTTGTATTAGATTTCCAATTACTAGCAGAGTACTCAGTTAACTCAGTTAAGAGATGTCTTCCTGTTGGAAATAAAAGTAAACCAGAATAGGAAAGCCGAACTGATCAAACTGAGGTCTTTTCAAAGAAAAAATAGAACAATTACCGGATGCAAGTAGATAAAAATTTTCCTATGGGACACAAATTCCTTGGAACATGCTGTTTTTGCAAAACTAAAACCTTCCCCCGGAATGCATCAGTTCAGTTTAACATTGAAGCAGGAAAAAAGGAAAGTGTAATTGCTTAAATTATTTTCAATTGTGATTTATTACATTTTAAAGAAATAATAAATGTCACTGTTCAGACACAGTTCCTACAGCTCTTTATACATATGCAAATGTTGTCTTGAAATCAACACAAAATGGTTTGGTTGAGTCAAAAAAGGTTTTGCTTTGCTAGAATCATCACTTTTTGTGTGGGTTTGGTTTTATAGGTTTGCACAATGTAAATTTGGAACAACAGGCAAACTGAGGTGGGAAGGGACCTCTGGAGGCTGCATAGTCCAAGCTCGTACTCAAAACAGAGCTAATTTCTGGGTTGGATCAGGGTACAAGGAGCTTGTCCTCACAGAGTTTGAAATTCCACAAGAACAGACATTCCATATCTTCTCTGGATCCCTGTTCCAGTGCTTCACCGCTCTCTTTGTGAACACTAGATGTGATCAGAATTTCCTTCTTTGTAACTTGTGACTGTCTTCTCTCAAATCACAGCATAACATCATGCCAGGAAGCTGAGTTGGAAAAGGATACGCACAGAGGATTCTCCTGTCCTGGCATCCTGGAATTCAAATTCATGTTTATGCCACTGAGGTCAGTCAGCCAAGTCAGCAGGGTTGGGGAATGCAGGATGTTGTGGTGATGAGGAAGCCAAATGTGTTGGTTTGCTTCTTGGCTGTTTCTGTGAAGCATCATCTGAAAAAGAAACTGGCTAATACTTATCACACCAAAAAGGCAGAGTGACAGACAGCCCAATGCCACGGTGCCTCACTTGCCAAATCCATGGTTTTTAATTGCTCTCTCATATTCTGCCTTCCCAGGGCTCCTTTGCCACCTTTACCCTCCCTCATCACTGACATCTTTCAGTGGGTCAATCTTTATCTCAGCAACAGTTCATCTGTGCAGCTCACTTCAGAGATGCAGAAAGTGTCTCTTGGCCTTATTGTAACATGAAGAAATCTGTAAGCCAAAATGGTTTTCTTACCCTTCTGCCAAGGCTCTGAATCATTTTTCAGTTGATGATGCTAAATGTTAGGCTTTTTATTTCCTCCAGACCCATAGCACTCTTTTCCCCGAAGTTTTAGCACTGGGTGGAACTGGAAAACTCTTAACAGCCAGGGAAGTGCCTAGTGTCTGAAGATAAAGATAAAACTAAGATGGTTTCTTGAGCACATGAAGAAAGGTGACGTGCTTAACAGAAGAAAAAGCTGGGCAAGGATCAAGCTCTCAGATTATTTTTCAACTGGTTGAAATGGAAGACCACAGCATACCACAAAAGGCAAACAGCAGCTTGCAGGATTTGTTGGGGGGTTGATGCAAAGTGCAGTTGCTGCCATTACACTTGCAAGCAGAATAAAAACACAAAATAGGTTGTTTGGCAAATAGGTATGTCCTGAACATAACACAGCTTTCATTGTACTCAGTAAATGTATCAGCTGCAGGGCTGGGAAATACAAGTCAGAAGTGGCTTGCTTTACACTGCAAACATAAAGCAGTGCCTCTGAGGAAATATTTTGTAAACACTGGTGTGTGTACACTGAGCACCCTCACTAATCAAAGCTTTCACCTTGCTGTACTCTTTGAAACAATAATGATAATTTCATTAAACAATGAGTGCTTTCTGAAGCCATGGCTGTCTTTTAAAAGGTTTGTTATTTGAAATACAGTCAAAATGAAATAGAATAGGTGTCCTATTATGCTGTTACTTTGTGGATGTATGGGGGGAAAAGAGGGAGACTAAGGAATAAACTGAGAAGACTTTCAGTTCCGTTTCTGACAATTTGGGCTGTCAGACAGTACATGAGACCTTGCACATTTTTCACTTTGTTGATTTTTCTGCTTGTGAAGTGAAATGCAAAGCTGGAATATCCCCTCTCTGAGGCCCAGATTGCTCATCTGACAGTGAGGGTGATGTTTCTCCTTGATGAAAGCAGAACCAAGTCGCGGGAGAGCCCAGAACGCTTGGCTTCCCACAGACACATCAGGGACACAGGTGGGATGCTAATACCTGTGTATTAGAAATAATCTGACCAGAAACACCTGCTGTGGGAAGGTGCCCAGATGTTTCTCCTTGACTTTAAAGAAATTCTGAAGGCTGGAAAGAATGTGCTCAGCAATCATAAGACAAAGATAACAATATAAACAAACAGCTCAGCTACCAAAGTGCTTTATATGAACAAGGACAATTCTCCATAGTACCAAGTAAAATGCAAAACCATACCAGTATAGACACTGCAAATTATCTGACACTTGCACAGTTCCATTGCTGGTTCAATTCAAAGCAAGACAGGGAGCCAGAAAATGCTAACTCGGTCATTTGGAGAAGTCAAACACAATTACCATTGTCTGTGACTAAGCAAAATTAAACCATCTGATTCTGTCAGAGCAAGCCACAGCTCTCAACCTGGAGACTTTTTAGGAACCAGCAATTATGTGAACTCTCATGTCAGACTGGCAAATTATATTACAGTCAGTCCCACTGAAGACATAAGTATATTTGGACATGTGAGGGAACACCAGTAGAGAGGATTTTCTGTTAATCTGGAGCAGACAAAACAGGTTCCTCAGTTAGCTGTCCTTGCTGTTACTGTCAAAGATAATAGCTATAGCATAGGCCTCAGCTCTTGTTGTGTCTCTTTAGCAACCAAAATAAGTAGAAATCACCCTTGGACAGATCTGAGTAAGTGCAAGGACATTACAGGGTCAGTGGCAACGATGTGGAACAGAATAATGAAATTTAGGGGTCTCCAGATGAGTCTCAGTGATTGCCATAAGCATATATCACACAGCACAGCTGCACCTCTGTCACTTGTGTTTTGGGCGTATAGTCTGGAATCCTGTGTCCTACTGTAATAAGAAAGGGACTAGGATGATCAAAAAGGATTTTCCCACATCTAACTTCTCTGATGCTGCTTCTTTTGAAAAGTACTATAGGGCATTGCATTATTTCCACCTTTGTAGAAAAATTTTATCTTAAAAAAGATTCTTCTTAAATAGTCTCCTGCTGGGATTCATTTATGGAGTTGGGTTATCTAAGCGCTCCAGAGTGCTCTGAAAATAGAAGAAGGAAAATGCTTCAATGCAGGAGAAAATGAATGCCTGTTCCTAAATGTTAATGTGGATTTTCCTAGAGTGCTTGGGGACACAGAGAATTGTGGCTATTGAATTATTTTTTTCACTAGAAATATTCCAGCCAACTCCGATAGTCTCCTCTACTCATCTGTGTTTCCAAAAGCCAGCTGAAGATTTTCTCTTCGAAACCAACCTTCTTTCATCTCCTGCTTCATCGTCTTTGATGATGCTGTTGGGTTCAGTTATTTTTTCTGAACACATCTCTTTCCTTTGTCAGGCTGGGTTGCATGTGACCATTGAAAAACATGCATCAGTTATGGAAGCATCTCAAAGTCTGCACATGAATGAGGCCGGTGTGGTTTAAAGCATTGTACAGCCATATAAAAGCAGTCCCTTCACCAAGGAATTTGTGAACTCACCCCCAACCAGAAGTGGAGCCCTAGACCACCCTAATCCTGACAATCTAATTTATAATATAAGATGTCAGATACAAACACTTAGAGATAAATTTCTGATTATGTAGCCACAGTCTTCCTTCAGCGCAGTGTGGAAGTTTCCCTTTTAAATCCAAGCTGCTGTAAGTTTATGTCATACTAATGATTGAATCCTTGCCTTGGTACTTAGAAGATATCCAAGATGAGCTGGTAGAAGTATCTGTATGTACCAGGACAACATGTGTCTGTGGTGATGTTGAACTGGGTGTGCTTTATGTGTTTGGTTTGCTTTTATGACCTGTGGGTGTACAGATGATACTGCCATCACTCATCTGTATCGTTTTCTCAGTGGTTGTGTGTTATGAAGGAGAGAACAATTGAGTAAACGGCCCCAAAGGACATCCCTGCTAATTGCTCAAAATTAATGTGGAACTTGACACAGGAGATAATTTAAGCCTCTGATAAAACTGCGTATTGCTTATTGCTCCTGAAGGGAATGTTCAACAGCTTGGGGAAATTAACTGATCCCTAGCCATATTGATGTCCAAATAGATTATCCCAAGCACTGAAGTTAGAGAAAATTTAAACACCGACTTAGAGACTTTGATGGTGTCCTCTGAATTCAGCTTCCTCTCTGCTGATCCACGGGTGAGCTAAAGGAAATAAGAACTAGACAGGAATGCGATCCAGTCTGCTGTCATTTGTCCTCTGATGTGCTGTGATGTCCAGTTGGGATGGAAGTATAGGAACTCTGCGTCACTGGGTAGCAAGCAAATATAGAAAATACTGCTCTTTAAAGCCTTCCTCATAGACCTTGCAAAGATCAATGACTGAAGAAACAAAAAGCATCTTATCAACTTTACATTTTTAAGTTATCCTGAAAAACTGCTTCATCATGTAGAGTCTTTTCAAGGAACTACATCAAAAAGGAGATTATAGCTACTAGAGGAATCACACCAGTGGGGATGACCCATTGTCAATATTAAGCTTCTCCATCAGTCAATGTGAAACTGTCATGCTAAAAGGAAGGCATAAAAATGCAACCATGCTGCAGTGATGAAGCTGTCAAAGTCAGAGCACTATAATACATCCCTTTCAGTGATCGTTTCTTTCTGAGCTCATCAAGTAGAACATCTTGGCTCTGTGGTCGTGCTGAAAAACACCATTTAAATTTAATAGATACCCAGCATGGTGCCAAATCTCCAGACATCTTTTCTGTAGCATTCACTGTTTGAAAACTAGTTCAGGACATCTTCCCTTGTGCTCTAGATTCATCTGATCTTGTCTAACCAGCGTAGTGGGGAAGATCTGCAGCATCGCAGATGTATGCTTGATGCTCTGTGCAATTGATTTATTATGGTGAAACCTGGTGTGAGAGGAGGTAGAGGAAAGATAATGTTACTTCTGAATCAAATTATCCTTCTTTTATGTACTTAATTAAGAACACAATCTTGCTGGAGGCTGAAAAGCTTTGGCTTCAGTTTACACAGATGCTTTGTGTCTGTCTCTTTGTCCAAATTTTTTACCCTTACACATCACAACAACATGTCTGTATCCAGTCCTATAAAGATTGATTTTAGCTGAGCAGGAGCCAGTAGATGCTGATTTTACCTGGACTGTGTTCTTTAACAGATGTAGCTCAACAATAATTCATGTAGTTGAATCCAACATCTAAATATGAATACATGATTTAAAAAAAAAATGACAGTTCTGAGTCTAGTTTTTTTCCTTTCCGCTTAACCAACAGGAACAGAGAGAAGAACCAGACGACCTACGACAACAGATCTTTATCATTTCTTTTGTACTTCATTGCTGAAATGAACATATTTTTCTCTCTGAAAGATTGAGAGGGTAACATGGGACCTTATTACTATTTGTAAAACATTTTCTTTGGTGATGCTTTTGCCACACCATGTTTGTAACTCTTGAAACATGATGTGGATCCAAAAGCTTTATAAAGTGAAAGAGGCTGTTGTTCTGTAGAAGAGGATAATGAGGTACAATTTCAGTTATGGGGTAACAAACAGAGCTTGTATCAGACAACACATGGATAGGAGACACTGTTGTAACTTAACTTACACAGAGGAATTGTGGAAGTACATTAATCACTGTGGAAGCAGTTAATTGCTGCAGCAACTTACATGCAGGGTGTCCAGCTTCAAGGAACCTCTAAGTGTGTGAGAAGACAAATAAGAGTTCACAAGTTTCATCCTGGAAAATACTGGAGGTCCCTGGGAAAGACTGAGAGCTCTCAGGTATTTTCAGGGCTCCATAGAGGTTTATCCTAAATCCATCTCATGCACCAATTGATTTTGTACACCAGACTGCCAAAGGAGAAGCTCTCTGGTCCCTTCTTACTGTTCAGTGATTTATGGACTAGATCTGAATGCAGACTGTGGATGTGTCTTTCTCCCTTCCCTTGAAATATAGTGGAAGGTTAAATCTGGCTGGGGATTCAAATAGAGAATTTCAGGCCTATCTGTGATTTATATTGGTCTGTCATGCTTATAACATGAAAAGTACTCTGTTTAATGAGAAAGTGGACTCTGTTTCTATTCCAGCTTCCATATCCCTGATTCAATCTAAACCACATTTCCCTCACAAAGAACCTTTCAAAAGCAAAGAATTTCAAAAATCACTGCTATGAGTGGTCCAAGAACCTACATTGTAAAGAAGTCCCCAAATGATCTATCACCATTGCAGATTTGTTTGTTAGCTGGGTTTTCTTGGTCCAGCAATGGGTCAATTTTCATACAGAGACAGAAAGATCTTTTGTTTTCTCAAGTATGTGTGAATCTTATGGAATCCTTTTAGAAAAAAGGCATATCTTTAGTTTCAAAGTGCAATGCCAGAACCAGTTGCTTTGAAAACATCCCTGCCTCTAATGTGTTTTGCATTAGGAAAACGTATTTCCAAACTGATATTAGTACCAGTTTTCAGGAAGAACTCAAGTGTGTGCTTGCCTTGACATCTGTTGGTATAAATAATGTAGTAAAATGTAAATTCAGAATTATTTATGTGTATTTGAGAAGATAACTTGTTACTGGGTAGTAATTCTGACAACTTGCTTGTAAATGCAGAGCTGTGCTCAATTCAAATACTAAACGCTGCATAAAGGAACAGAATAATTATTGCTGGATCACACTTGCAGATCAGTTTTACAAGTTGCAACCAAATAAAAGTGAGAAATTTCAGACTGGCAATGAAGTGTCACCAGGGAGCAGCCTTGGGGACAGTAAAGCTTGGAAAAGAAGTTTACAGTGAAAGCTGTTTCATTGTTGTGATTTACATTTCCAATAAAGCTATACCCCAGGAGAATTTTGGCCTGTGAGGGGTGTTTGCAAGCTGGTGAATGCAGAATGTGGATGTTGTTCTGCATTAACTGGGTTTTAAAACTTACCCCAAAAATGTGCTTGCAGAATGAAAAGCTGCATGCTGTGCATTAATATTAGGGATAACTACATTAATAAGGCAATAATTAATTGGCAGTTGCCCTAACAGGCCTCTCCAACCTTAGTTCAAGATTCAACCATTATTGCTTTGTACAAGTTTTACCATGCAAAGCAACCTCCTCCCCTTTCCTCTTATGCTGCATAAGGGATTGGTAAATAACATGCATGCTTTCTGCAAACAGCGAAATTGACTTGCCAGGAGCAGTTTAAATGCTTGAGTGGTAAAAACAGAAACTCGAGCATACATTTCACTGCTCTTAGTTCAATTTTTGAGCATTGTGCCCTCCTGCCTTGAGTGAAAGGTACTACTTTATGGCATCCATAACAAGAATAGAACCAGAACCTCTCTACTTAGCTCTGCAGGCACTGTTTGGGGTTGCTGCTCTGTTTTGTGCCTCTGGGTTAAGTGAAAGCTTTATGTATTCTTGATGTTTATCCTGTCCAGAGATTTCCAGTTTCTACTAATCTACTGGGAAGAAAACTCAGTGATCTGCAAGCAGGTTCAGAGGCAGTTGTGTGGGGTGGTAGTGTTCACCAGGAGGGCAGAGCAGGCAGCTGGGGGCCAGTGAGCAGTTCCATACCTTGTTTTAATCTGCCCTTACATTTCTGTCAGACCTCTTTCCCAGCACATCATTTTGATCCAACATGCACTAAAACCAAACTTTCTTGGTTTCTTTCCTGGTTTACATTTAAGAGGATGAGCTTGTGCTGCTTTAATTTAATTCCACATCAATTCATAAATTCTTTTCCCACTGGAAGGCTTCAGATTTTCTGGCTGTGCTGAAAGTAGCATTTGGCATAAGTCATAAACCCTACTACAGACAACTTAATCTATTTAAAATAGTGCTGAAAGGAAAAAGAAGCACTGTTGCAAACAAAGGCTTGTGTATCCTTATCTAAGGATGAGAACCTTATGGCTATGAGAGACAAGTTTTGTCTTTGGATCCAGCTGTAACGCTTTAAGACATTACTACTTCAGCTCTTTGCCCTGTCTACTCAGCCTAGAGTAAAACTGGCTTACGTATGCCTTGTGACTGCAAATGCATCTGAGTTAGTGAAAATGCAGTTTGTATTATGTAGTATCTGAGGCAGTGAAGATGCTTGAAGTTCAGAAGAGACATGAGATCAAATCTAATCCTCTGTGCACAGCAGGCAATTGTATTTCACCTGCTTGTTGAGCCCAGTGGTGTTTTATTCAAGCATCTATTCCAGAAAGAGAGCATTCTTGCTTTGTGTAGTAGAAGAAATGGTGAATCAATTGCCTTGACAGTTTCTTCCAGAGGTTAACCACCTTCCCTTTTAAAAATGTATGTCTAGTTTGCTGTTTCAATTGCTCTGTCTTCAGCCTTTAGCCACTGATTCTTGTCCTGTCATGCTTTGCTCAGCTACAAGATACCAGGTCAGCCCCCAGCAAAACACCATCCTCTTTCTTCACCCACAGCCCCAGGTAGCATGGTTCACATTTCTATAGTCTGATGCCCCATCACAGTAGGTTTTGTTAATTGGATACGATTGTTGAACCTCCTCTGTGTCCTATGTCTGTAATTCTTGGAGAATGCTATCCCATTCACTGCAATTAAATCACCCGGGGCAAAAATGTGCTCAATTTATGACTGACTCCTCTGTGCACTCGTGTAATAATCCTCAGATAAACTGATCATGAGATTGTACTGCTTAACGCCGGTGTTTATCTTTCCAAGCACTTAAGGCATTAAGTATCAGTATGAGAGGAAAATGAAATGCTGGCATAGAGTTCTCAGAAACAAACATGAACTGGAATATTAAAAGGCTTGATGCAAGGAGGGCCATCTACCAGATTTATGGTTTCATCTGACAGGTCCTAGCTTTTAAAACAGATTTTGTAGTGTGTCTGATTTACAGCTCTGATGCAAGATACACATCTCTGTACAGATCATGGATAAGATTCTCTAAATAACTCCATAATTATATCTACGTTAGCCCAGTGGCAGCGTGATTCTGGAAGCTTTAGGATTCTCCTGGAAGTCTGCCTAAGTATGTTAGAAGGAAGATATAGTTAGATGCAAGATGCTTCCTGGAAAACAGCTTACCAGGGAAAGGAAGTGCTGGTGTCTGACTTTAAAAGTTTGTCATGACTGTCTGAAATGCTTTTGTTAACTCTGTAATTCCACCTGAACTGAAGGTGTTTGGGGAAAAGAAATCAAAGCATTTTCAGACAGAACATGGTATCTGATGACAGCCAACACAAGGATATTGCAAACAGCTGCTTGTCTGGGCAATACAGAGAATACTGATGCATTGATATGGATACTGAAACCCTTTCATTGCAAAATGGACAGAAGTCACTTTTTAGCTAGAAAACAGAATTCTCTGTACTGTATTCTCTGTATTCTTCCTAATTAAGTTCAAATGATTTTAATAGCCTACACATAACAGAATAATTTGGCACTCGATAGCATTAATATCATTTTATGATAAAGAGTTATGATTTTTTCAGAAATAAAAAACAGCTAGTAATTTTTGCATAAAACTTTAGAGGTTTTGCAAGATTTCTCAAGAATTGTGACAGTTTTAATTTTTATTTTGGTTTGGAACTCAGCAAAACTGAAACGTCATTGAAATTTTAAGTTAAATACACTTTTCATGGGTTTTGGTGTGATAACACACCCTTTATTGTTACATTCTAGATGGAAGAGAGCTGAAAACTCAGACTTGGTCACAGCACACTTTAAGTCTTTTCTGAGCCCTGTATTCTGTAGTGAGATTTCATGTTTCCTCACATGAAACATATCTTGGTGCGTAGTAACCTAGAAATCAGTGTGAGAGGGCAGCCTTCCACCTTTGCATAGGGGTGATCTCACCACAGCTCTTTTGCTCTCAGCATCTCTTACTCTACTGAGGACACCCCTGAGACCTGTTGGATTCCTGATGTTGGCAAATCACTTCCTCCCATGAAAAATGATGTCAGAATTAACTTCAGTGGGACAAGATTCAACACTTATTATTTTTAACTCAGATCAGTAATATACTTACTGGAGCCTTGCCCTGTGTGTAATAAAACCTAGCTGGAATTGCTGAAGGGTTCAGCTGTTGCCTTGAACAGATGCATTGCTGTAATTTGCCAATAGGATGTATTACATCCTGATTACAGTTTCTGTTGAGTGATAGGCCAAAATTACAAGGCAGAAATGTGGCTAATCACAATAAAGAAGATAAGTCTATTAATTTACTGCCCGCATTTAATATTTGTAGAACAGATGCTGTTTGTTCCCCTTCAGCTGCATTTACATGGAAATGTGCTTTCATTCTGAAGACACCTTAAGGTAAATGAAAAACCTTATTGGACATTCTGATGGGAGAGGGAGAAAGGTGAAATATCTTGGAAGGTTTCTCTCTGTTTCCCAGCCCTGTTAAACTTACACAAATCAATCAGTTGTTGTAAGATGAGTCAAGTGAGCTACTCCAGGCCAGAAACAGATGTCTGTGAAAGCTGAACTGACCATTTTCAGCAGATGGTTTGCCAGCATAGGTGCAAATCATACTAGGAAAGCCTGTACCACTCCAGGGATTAAGGTATAAGTGGGCTGTGAGTGGTGTTGTCACACTCATTCCCACAAAGCAATACGCAGTTCATCATGCTGCAACTGAACCATCTCTCAGTGTTTTGCATCACTGGCCCATAAAGCCAAGCTTCAGATGAGGGCTGCATTAACACATTGCCCCCGTTATATGCAACAGAGGTTCCTAAAGTCTGAGGTTTGGGGGCGGAGGAGGTCTCACTTCATAGCTCAGTAAGAGAGATTCCACTTCCACAGTGTGGAGTGGTTGCAGTCTGGGAAAATCTGTGATTTCCCTGTTTTCAGCCCCACGAAGCACTATTGCGGCTGTAAGAGATGCGGTGCCAAGAGCAAGCGGAAGCGCGTCCGCTGGGGACAAGGCAAGAAAATGAGCTGCTGTCGTCACGCTGAAACAGAGCTTATAGCTCACATATTATACTGACAGTGATTAAACAGTGTCTCCTTTTGTGCCGCGTCCTGGAGCACTGAACTGAGATAGACTCGTATTGTGATGCACAAAACATCTCGCATCTCCTCTTCACCCCTCTCTGCAGCACCTCCGGTGCCTTGCTGCTAAATAACTGCAACAATTCAAGCTGGAGAGATTAGCTCACCGCGGGGGTCTGTGCAGCAGAGCCTGCTTAACACCAGCCAGTAATCTGGCATCGTGCACTCTTTGGGACAGCAGGCTGTAAAAACACGCCGGCGGTTTCCATGGGCTGCTCTGTGCAGCCGGGGTTGCCTGGTTCAGCTATTTTATATTCTGCAAAGGCCCACTTACTCCTCAGAGTGAGAATTTGCCGTTCACGTGTTGCAGCTTTGCTGTGACTCAGAGCAGCCTCGCTGTCTCCCATGCTCAAACCGCGACTTCGCCCCTGCATACGGAGCCTTCTTCTTCCTGATGCCTACCATGGTCTCCTAAACAGGTCTTGGGGTGGTTACCCATTCACCCCATCCCCTACCATTATCTGACTGCACTGCATGAAGGGACCCCCAGTCTGGGCTCGCTAAAATGAAGTCGTATCTGCTGTGTTTGGCTCTGAATCAGAAGATTTTGGAGGCTATTTTGCTGAGCTCTGTTGCTCCCTCCCTACTAAAAGTGGATGCCACCTCATATCTGCTGCACTCGTAATGTGGGGGAATAGAAAATCCTTTGGTGATGCCAAATATAAAGCAGCCGTTGAGCCGCTTCAATCTGTTCCGTGCCAGACACAGCCCCCAGCGTGCTCTCGCCACCGCTGATGCTCTCCTTTGCTTTGTCAGAGGCAGAGCAGAGTCTCCCCAGCCCCAAGACCTGACATACGGCAAAGCCCCCACTGAGCTGCCACACGAGGGACACGGCAGGCTCCTCCCTGTAACACAGCCTTTGTGCTGCAGCAGGTTTTTAAAGCCTTATGAAAGGGCTGATAAGGCCAAACCAAGCTTTGAATACCAAATGGACACAAAACAGGGTGCATGACTATATCATTTTTGATATTGGTATTGATATACATTAAAAATATTGATATACATTGAAAAATGAAAAGGAAAACCCATGTCTCATACAGTCGTTAGCATGAGCCCCAGGATGAGGCGTTATCAGCACTGCTCTGATAAGGTGAGGAATGTGTCTTTTAAGAGGCTGACTCCCCAGGCCGGGCTGTGGGGCCCTGTAACACACAGGCTGCTATTTCTGCTTCAATTCCATGGTCAAAGGCCCTTTCCTAGACAAAAGTATTGTGTTCCAGGAACAACAGCATAATCTGGTTTATACTGATCTTTCTGAAACACTCTGAGACCTCCTGATGAGAAGTACTACGGAAAAAATAGGTATTTTTTATTCCTTTTTTGTCTCCATCACTCCGGTACAAATGCAATCTGTAATAGAGTCCCTAATATATCTGATCAGAGCATCAGCCGCTTGCATTGAGCTACACTAATGTGCTGTGAAGGATGATGCTGAGGAAGCCTGAAGTCTCAGAATAGAGACAGTTTCCAATTTATGTTGTGTTACTGTGATATGCCAAGCGTGAGATCCCAAATGCACCACGAATAATTGGGTTTACGCTTTTACTCTTCATGCCCCAGTCTTTTTTTCTGCTCAGTTTTTGTCAATTGTGTCTTGCATTCTTAATTACTAGCAAGGAAGGATAATGCACACAAACACCACGGGGAAAATACCTCTCCAGCAAAGCAACAGCAGACCCCAGAGATAAGTTTTAGCCTGCAGAGCAGGTTATGTGTTACGCCAGACACATATAGCCCCCGTGACTAGCTGAGCTGCTCCTATTACAAACATAAGTGTTTGACATAATACCAATAAAGTCACCCTCTTGAGGAAAATTAAGACCATTTGGTAATGCTGAAGTATAATCAACGTTTTAAAAACAAAGCCATTTAATGGCGAATTCAGATTACTCTTGCGAGAGTGATGAATAGAAAGGGAGGGAAGCATTGAATTCTTGAAACACATTTTGCCCCAAACGCTCCTAGGCAGCCACTTGGGATGTACATTCATCAGCTTGGGCTGGGTTTAGGGCTGGGTGTGCTTCCACGACATTCTTCATGACAAAGATAATCTTGCATTTGACTAAGGGTTTGACAAGCATGGATTTGATTAACTTCGCTGTTGCAGTGTTAGAAGAACAAGACTGTACAAACAAGAGCTCCCCGGTGGGTTTTTCAGCACGGACCCAACTGTGCTCCAGTGAGGCCAAAGACAGATCAGGAGCAATGCTTTTGTAGATCTCATGATGGTTTTTCCCCACAAAGTTCTTCAGAGCAAGACCACTAGGTAGCCTGCCCAAGTAGATGAAATTGAGGCTGGAAACAAAACAAAACCCCACTAAATTCCCCATTATTAGTATCATTCATTAGGCCACTTTTTCAATATCTTGATGTCTTATCACAAGTGACTAATTCCCTCTGTTCCTCACTTTTCTCGTGTGTATCTGATGTTGCTCGTGCAGTTGCTGTACCAGGAACAGCACGACTGATATTCCTGTGGTCAAAACAGGACCACATGTGCCAGTATATCACAGAGGCAATTCAAAGAGGGAATATGGGACCTTGCGTGTTGTGGGAACCAGACTAAGGGCAAATGGGGTGGTTACCTCGTGTGAGTGTTTTGGAGTTCCACTTCAGACCTCTGCAGAAGTCAGGGCAAAATCCGCATGAGGGACAAGCCCCATGTCTCATGTCCCACTTGGTTCAGCCACTGCTGCGAGTTAGCCCCCCATTCAGGGCACTGGGCCCCAACAGCAGCTCTCAAAGAGGGCATGGAACAGACATGCCAGAAGTTACCTGGAGAAGACAAAGACTCAGAAAAGATAATTAAGAAAAACACCCTGTGAGAGGCAAACGCTGAGTGAGGACAGTAAAGCCAGCGAAGGGATCAGGGTGATGCCTTTGCTTCCTTCATCCCAAGAACTCTGCTTTGTCTCACCGAGATGCCTTTGAGCGGCTGAGAAAGCTGGTTGAGCGCTGTGCTGAGCTCCTTGAGCAGAGCACCAAGCCCCACACCACAGCTGGTGCTGATGAATTTGCTGCAGTACCGCTGCCAGGCTTCACGACCAGACTGAGGCTGTTGTCTCAGTACCCCACAAGCTGTCAAATGGAAGTTTATCATGGTCACTGAAGCATTAAGGCAAGGCCTCCGAGCATCACAAGCTGTCTGCAAAGCTCCTTCCTGTTAGTTATGCCTGTCCCCTCTGTCAGTCCTCTAAAAAATAACCATATTCCTTCTTTCAGGGGAGGTTTTAGTCAGTTCTGTCCAGAATTGTAACTCCACATGGAACCCCGCGCAGGAAGCCGAAAGTGTTGTTCTTGCTCTCAAATCTGTTCCTGACCTCTCTACAATTTTTTTTGGGGGGTGCCAAAATTCTTTTTGACCTAATTTCAATTCCCACTTGGCATTTTGGCAGTGGAAATTTAGATGTAGAGCTGCTGAACAGAAAGTGTGTCAGATGCACTGTGGTCACCACTATGTCCTTTTAGAGTGGAGATGAGCAGACAAGGGCTGCAGGCACCGAGATCATTTTACATTTAAGCCAGTGTTTAATTCTCCTAATAGCCCCAAGATCGCCAGAGCTCAAAGTCTTACAAACAGGATTAAGAGACCTCCTAAATATAGGCTTGTTGTTGCAGGGAAGGTAAAAGAACAACAGAGTCACTGAGAACTGTTTTTGAAAAACATTTATTTCTGTCACAGGTTTATAGTGATGAATCCCAACACCCAGTACTACAGACATTCCCCCCTACACATAGTTCTGGAGACAACTACATTTGATGAAAAATGAAAAAGCCATACAAAGAAGCCCCCCCAAACAAATAGGTTGGTACAAAACAAACAGTGCCCAGTTTCTCGCTGGGCCTTTACTGTTGAATGTTATATCCCCACGTGATAGAGCTGCTGTGCTCTATCCCTTATTCATTGCTAGAGGAAAGTTCACTTCCTGAAGGCCCCAAATAACTGCAGATGTTGTGTTTAACTGCTAAAAAAGCAGGGGGCATATGGGCAAGAGACGGCTGCTAGGATTCAGTGGCTGCTGTTTTTGCAGACATCACTTAGAAAGGAAATCTCTGCATTTCAGTTTTACCTCCTGAACCCCAGAATTAAAAAAGTCAAATACAAACCCAGAGACCAACATACACAAAATAGTGAACAAGTGTCCAGACATTTCTAAGCCACTCGGTTTACTGTGCCTTGATACCTCTGAAAAACAACAAAATCCCCACATTTGGATCACGTTGGATCTGATTTTGAAGATGGAGGGATAGAGATGCAGCACATAGCATAGCAACTGTCAAACAATGCTTAAGGCAAATTTATTCCCATTTAGGAGCTGAAGAATTTTGTTTACTTTGTTGTTTAACCTGTTGGATAACATCTCAGCGGGACATTTAAACTTAGACAATTTAATCAACACTTCAGTGAAGTTCACTCAAGTTGATCTGAGCACAGGAGAGAAAAAAGTGTTATCCCCAAGAATATCACCCTGAACAAATTTAGAAAAACCAATCGATGTTTAGAACTCCCCCAAAACTTCCTTCCCTCAGAAACCAGGTTTGAGCCCAATTAAAAGACACAGACATGCATGCACAGGAAGAAGGACATAATGACAGGCCTCTACAAACACAATGCTGAAAAACACCAAAAGCAGAGACAAACCTAAATTCCACAGATGTGAGAACACCCACAGAGTTATGAGTAAAAAAGTGTGGAAAAGAGAAAAACAAAAACCCAGAGAGTGATGTTTCGTGATATGGAATGGAAAGTCCACCATACGTGAAAAAAGGGAGTTCTTATGTGCACAGAGAGAAAGCTGGGGGGTTCAGTTGCCTCATCTCTCAGTTGTGTTAGTTTGTTGTGCCTTTCCTCCCCCTTTAAGACCCAAGTGATGGTGCCACGAGGTTGGTGTGTTTACTCAGTCTGTGCATCATAATTAGCCCCCCCTGCTTTCTTCAGCTCACTCTTGATGTAATTCTCATCCAGCTCTTTGTGGTCACTGATCACGAATTCTTTGGCAAAGTTCTGCAAGAGATAAAGAAAAGGTTTGTTAAAAAAGAGGATACTTATCCAAGCACCTGAATAAAGACAGTTGTCCAGCTTCCATGGCTTTATGAGCTACATACCCACCGTGGTAGGGATGACAACAGAAATCTTTGGATGAGACAGAAAACTGGCAAAATCCAAGACTCACTCTTGAAAAATCCTACAGTCACTGGCTGCAAGACCCAATCCTGCCCTATGCAACAGCTCTTCCTAGTGATAAATGCACAGGCTGGGTTAGGTCAAGTTTCCTAAGCAGAGTGCAAACTGAAAAGCTCAAAACTCTTGACCTTCTAACTGCCACTGACCCTCAGCATAATCTTGGGCAAGTCACTAATCCTATCTGTGCCCTTTTTAGGACCCTTTCTCCTAAAAAAAGAACAGTGCTACACCACAGTACACTACAGTATCATAACCCACAAGCTAACAAGAGGATGCTTCAATTAAAGACTGAGCAAATTCAGTAGATTTACTGACTCCTCCTCTCAATTATCTAATACATAGCATGGCCAAAACCAAGATACTGCACCAGACAGGCTGCCGGCATTAACAGGCTCCACTACGCTCTGTGGTCTAATGATGCAAAGTGACCTTTAAGGACACGCTTTATTAATACACTTGTGTACTATCTAGCTGCTTGAATGCTTTTTGCCACTTCTGGGAGCTGGGCAAGCCCTGGGCAGCACGCTGTGATGTGAGGTTGTGAACAGAGAAAACCCTTCTCAGAAGAGATGGCTGTGAATGGGATCCCACGGTGCCTTTAGGGCACTTGTCAGGGCAGTGTCACTATAGTCAGGGATTTGTTCCTTTGTAGGGGCTGTTCCTCCTGTCTATTAGCAAGGGTGGCATGAATATGTGTGCACGGGCGTTTCAGCAACATCCACATTTGCCTCTTGCTTTAGCATTTTCCTTCCTAACCACAACTGAAAACGCTGCATGTGTCTTTCCCTTCCCCCCCAACCAACAGAGGGTTTAGACAGCACGAAAAACACGAGCATCCACTGGACGCTGCAGAGACAGGGGCAAGCTGGCAGCAAAAAACCCAAATTAGAATCCCAACAGCCCTGAAAGGTGACAGGGGCTGCCTGAGAGAATGAGGCAATGCTTTGGGAGAGAAACAGTCGTCTTGTCCGGGTCTCCCTGGCACTGGAACAGCTCCGGCGCAACCATGGAGGGGGGTTTCTAATTGATTTCAGACTCCAAGCCATGGGAGAGCTCTTTATTTGGCAGCATCTCAAGGGTCTCAGTTTGGGATCAGCCGGGTAAAGAAGGGGGTGGAGAAGGATTCAGCTTGAAAGAGCCTCAGCACCTCTTTCATGCAGTGGAAGGAATGGAAGGGAGAGCAAAACAGCTCCCTCCCCCTCGCCAGTCTCTCTGTGGCTGATCCTATTTCACACTGCAGGAAATCCTCACTACCGAGGAGTTGCTTGGTGGTGAGGAAGCTTATAGCAGCTGTGTGAAGCCTTGTCTGCTCTGCTTTAGTGTATCAGCAGCCAGACAAAGTCCTAAGACATAACAACTGCTGCTTCATAGCACCATTTTGCTCCATGCTTCAATGGTCGGCTTTTCTGGTGTGAGGACAGAAAGACATTACAGGCATTCATCCGTGCCTTAGCAGGGTTCAGGGGAAATAGGAAATAAGTTGTTTATTTAGAGAAAAAAGATCCTTCTTTTGAGATGGGAAATGAAGAGGCAAACTGCCCAAAACATCAGATTTGGTCATGCTCACAAATGTCCCACTTCCAGGTCTCCTGCATGAGATGTCTACAAAGCTCAGCTCTGGCTGAGACCAGACAAACGATTTTCAGCTATTTGATGCTCACTGAGATGTGCTACCTACATGTTTTTTGAGCTGAGCCTTTTCAATTTCTTTTCTCTGTGCTAGTGGGTTTAACAAACTTCCCTTGAACCCAGAAGCAGATTGTGCAGGACTGCCCAGCTTCGGTGCTAGTCTTTGCCCTGACTTCACTGAGAACTGAGGCAGGTGAATAAAATCATTCCTGGGAAGGATCCCGTGAAAAATGTGCGTATGTTATAAATCCACGGAGCATTTCCTTCAGTGCCCACTCTGCAGAATCCATCTGATTACGAAATTAAAGCTGTGAGTGCACTTATGAATGAACACAGAGGAACTGAATTACATGTTCCACAAAGTATTATAATTACTCAAACGTTCTTCCCAACTAGACGCTTACCCAGATGAGTCCTGGGTGATGATCTGTGGGCACCAGCCACTGTTTCATGTCAATGCCACCAAGACACCTGGCAAGGTTTGAACAATCTCCCCTAGCAGTAGCCAGATGGGTTATGTTCCAAGTCACTCTTAAATATCCTCTTAGCTGCCTGGGCCACCTCTGTGCCAGATTTGTAACCTCAGAGTCTGGGTCACCGTTTAATAACTCTTTGCTTTATTCATTTCTGCTGTCAGGGGCCTCTTTGGTTCTTTTCACCAGCTCTTACCCACCACAATGTCTCATCAAGCCTGGCCCCAAGGGGAGAAGATGCGTCTGGTGAGTTTAGTGCCTGCAGCTCCTGATTTCAATATCCTGCTTGACCCTTCTTCAGCCATAGCTTCCCTTGTCATTCCGAATTCACTGTTTGAGCTCTTTGGGACTGAGCTTTTGCTCAGGGTTCAAATCATAAGGTGAAGGGAGGCATATAAGTATTTCAGAAACTGCTGAAACTTCTCCTGTGTCATAAGGGAGGAAGGCAGGAAGGACTTTGGATCTCAGATCAGGAGGTTGGGCACCCACAATCAACAGTAGCACTTTTCAGCCAAGGGCCATCTTATCCAGAGTTCACTCTTTTCCACTACCAGAATGTAAAACTACTCACAACTGATTTAATTGGGTCTGATGTTAGCTAGACCAGGCAATGGTCCTTATTTGGCATGACTGTCATCTGCAATTATAAATAACTGATCACAGCAGACTGGCTCCTGCAAAGCAACAGGAAAAATCCCAGCTTCAAGCAGCTAACAGCAATGCCAACAGGCATCCAACTTAAGACAGATATCTGCTCTGCCACCAGATATTCCTTTTGCCCTTAAGAGACTGGGGTGGAGAAAATCCCTGCTTTCTCTTCCCTCACATACACCAATATCTAACATCTTTCAAGAGCACTGCAGAAGTTAGAGACGCCTAAGGCACAGCACGAAAGTGATGCTGAGGCCCTCTCTTTGCTGACATGCATCTTTATTTTACATCCTCCACTTCCTTTTCTCTTCTCCTCCCCCTACCCCCAAGCTTTTTACAACCACAGCAAGCCCTGCAAGTGAATTCTACCCTTTGTATTCATCCCAGAGTCACCAGCAGCCTACAGATAACAAAAACAATGATGCCATTTATCTTTATCACTCCCATATACAGCAGTGACCAGTCTCTTTGCTTTGCCTCTCAAATCACCAATTATGATGTAAAAAGTAAGGTTTACTCATGGTTCTTCAATACACCTATCTAGCACGTGCTTTACTTTGTGCCTGAGTAGCAAAGGGTCATGATTGTGCAATCCAATCCCGTCTCAACCTGCACAGGATACACTACAGAGAGAAAGGGCTCCAACCATGGAGGTCAGGTTGCCAAAAGTGAGCCTGCATCTCTCCCTGGAAAACAAGAGATTTGTACAGCAAGCTCAGTCCAGCCTTTCTGTTCCAGGCAACTTTATGGGGGGAAAAAAACCCAAAAAGGTGGGGTAGATTTCTTCCTGTTCCAGGCCTTGGATGTTTAGCATATGGGGCCATAAAATTTCCCCAAGCTGCACAAGGGAAAATCTTGGTGGTGCAGATACTGTACCAAAAACATCTGCAGAGGCCCTTATAAATCCCAGCATGGGTAGGCCTGAAGCCAGAGGGAAAATCCTTGTACCGTCTACCAACACTTGGGTTCTTAGCAGCCAGGGATGGTGCCAGGTAGTTGAGCACCTTCCCACTGGTTTTATTTACACTGGGGCTTGCAGCAGCCTCCACTGGTGTTCAGAATCTTCAGTCCTGCTGTGCTTAATGTCACCATTCCCATCCATTGGTAATCTGATTTTCAGCACAGACGCAGTACAGAGGAGGTGACATCTCCCATGTTTCTTATGAGTCCTAGACCTGAGGCCATGGGGAAGAAAGGACACGTCCTGTGGCTGCAGCAGAGGTATGTTCTATCAGGGCCTCTCTGCGTACAGGGAGAGCTATAAAGTAGAAGTGCCTATAGCAATACAGTACCACTGCCCTACTCTTCTCTGGCTACACCAGATCTGGTCCTGTGATCAGCTGTGACAGTCCAAGCTATCAGCAAAAACTCTCTCTTCAAACCTACTCCTTGCCAATTTTTACATGGACCAGTTCCAGCCACCGGGAGAAGCCAGCCCAAACCTCTGGCAAGCACATCTCTCAGCAACGGGAGCTACATTCCAGCTGATCTGCACATTCTTCCTATCTGTGCTGCATCCCACTGGAAAAGTCACAGGGCTGTGTGTCAGCTGTGGGGGGATGAGAAGAAGCCGCTTATTCAGGCCTGAAGTTACTTACAAAGTTACTGCCTTCTCTACAGTAGGAGTAAGAGTTCTTGTAAATCCATGTCCATTTGGTATGATCATTACAGTAAACCATAACAGGAAAAACAGTCAAAATGAACAATTCTGTTTGCCTTCCCAGCAGGATCTCACTCAGCTTCTGAGAAAGACCATCTCAAAGCTATTATCATGTGAGTTTGCATTTCTGGCTGCTCTAACAAAGCTATTAAACCAGCTGTACTAACATGAGAAAACCAATGCACATACATGGAGTTATATGTATTCTATCTGTCCTGAGACCAGGGACAGTAACCTCGTAAGTGTACCCTCCCTTAAAAGATACCAGCATCAGTGCAGTGAGAAATACAGAGGAAAAGAGAAAGGTGAACAAAGAAAGATCTGGCCGTGATCTTGAAAGCAGGAACTCAGTAAACTTGTTGACATCACTAAAGCCAGACCAGTTCCTCACCAAAAATAAAAATGAATAAAATGCCATGAATATTTGCTCACAGAAACAGAGCTGTTTTACCCTGAATATGATTTAGGCAAATAATAGAGCATATGACTTTGTGGGGGCAGGAGTGCTGACGAAAACAGAGAAGAGTCAAAAGTCATGGAAAAATAGATAGACTATCAATGGTGGGGCAGTCCCTTTGCTGATACAGCCCTGCAGAGGAATTCAGTCCCATGAGGAAAAAGATCTCCACGCTGACTAAGGAAGGGTTAAAATATCCTGGTAGGAAATGCAGCCATGAAGGGCTACAAGTTCACAGAGAGGAAGCAACACTCAGAGGGAAACCAAGTGCTGTGTTCAGTTCTTCAGCATCCACATCAAAATCAGACCGCTTTAGCACCAGCTGCCACTACCAGCCCCGCAACCGTTGTGCCTGGGCTTGTCCTTACTGGAAGAAAAGCACTAGAACACCATCCATCAGCCTCTCAAAGCAAATTCACTGTAAGACCTGATGCTCCTGTACTTAAACTCTACAGCTGCCAGGTTTCACCTTGCAGGAATTTTTAGGGCTGAACTGAACCTCACGCTGGCAGCCGTTCCAACCCTGACAAGCAGCTTACAACAGCCTTGATTTCTGGGCTTAAGCTGACCGACCTGTTTCTCCTGGGCCTTTGGAATAAAAGAGGTCAAAACAACAGCCCTCACAGCACAGAGGGTCTCCTGGATGGATTTGTACTAAGGCTGAATGAGCCACAGCTTATGCATATAAAGGAGGTAAAAAGCAGAACCATCCTCACTTCCAGGGACATAAAACACGAGTTTAAGACCAGCTTTGAACGATCTCCTTTTCAGCCAAGTAAAAAATACGCCCAAAGCCTTTCTTTTGAGCTGGTACCTACTGCCAGCCGGGTACAACTCTGGCATGACAACTAGTGGCTCCCCATGACGAAACAGCAGCACAGGACACAAATGCTGCTGTGGGGTCTGCTGCATATGTGATGCTCTGTGAGCATCTGCCAGTTCACCCACAGGCACAAGGTAAGACTCTACTGATGATGGCAAAATAGATGCAGCCTTAAGTCACCCTGGCTTAATGCTTCATGAAGTTCCCCAGCTGTTAAAGTTTAGATCATTCTAGATCTAGGTTTAGACTGTATCCCAGAAATGGACTCCCAAACATCTTAAGCAACAGCCTGCAAAGCGTGGGATATTGTGTGCTACTGCCTCTTAGCCCTAGGTACTGTCCTTGGTCTAGACAGAAGCACCACGGAGAAAAGATTTACACAGGAAAGTCTCTACACATTAGTACTTAGCCATAGCCTCAAGAACATACAGATAAATACTTGTTCCCCAGCCTGGCCTTACTTCTAACCTGCTCTCAACTGAACTACTTGGACCAGGTCACAGGCTTGATTCAATATTTCCAGCTAAGGAAAAGAGAAAGGATGGAAAACAAATGGCTATGGGGGAAAATCAATAAATGCTACTGAATGTTCCTTAGATGCAAAATGTATCTTTCTGCAATCCAAAATAAACACAATAAATGCAAAACCCATTTTCCAACAACACTAATGAGGTAATAGGATGGTCCCAAATATGCATGAAGACCTGATTCTCAGCTAGTACAGATCAGGAGAACTATGGCCATTTCCACCAGATGAGATCCATCCTTGTAATTTCACAGTTACCACAGCTGAAAATCAATTGTCCGTTCTTCCTGAGAGATTTTCTGGCAACCTCCTCCACTGACTATCAGCATTGCTTCCCAGGCCACCTCCCTGTAGATTTCAAAGCACCTGCTCCCCCTTCCAAGGCAGGAATAGAGAAGTGAGGGCAACCCAGTTCCTCTCCGTGCTTTATAATACTTTATCCTTTTGTTCACAAGCCCATAATCTACTCTTCAACAGTTAATATCCCTTGTGTTTTCCTTATGGCAGGTGCTTCTAGGGGACTGCTGATAATCACCATGTGTGAACGCTCCTTATTCTAAAATGCAGCATGGTGGGGTTTGCTTGCTAGGCAGTATTCCAGCTGACTCCCTTTCACTTGGAGTCTCAGCGGAAGAACATTTACTGGCATTTGTTCAGCTGTGAGCAGAGTAGCTCGTCAGTGCATCTACGACATAGCAGAGCATACAAAGCAGGCTCCACTCACACCCCAGCTTTGGCTTAGATGAAGAGCCACATTATCTTTTGCAGCTACTACAAGATGGTGAGAGCCCATCGAGTTTTACTGAGGGCTTCCCGGACTGAAGAGCAGTTGTTCTGGAATCCCAACCAGTCACTTCTATAGAGTACAAAATCAAAGCTGTTACCTGCTGTACAAAAAGCCTCCTTGTGCCACATTTCACTGGAAGGAGAGCCATGTCACACAGGTGACGTGCACCTATGGGCCATGCACTAAAGCTGCAAGAGAGCCAAACTGCATCAGTAGCCTGGATTCTCCTCAGGGTTTGTAAAGAAGAAAATTCCCACTTTAGGGTACTACTTATTCCAAATGATGAATTAACACTAAGTCAGATCTGTAGCTTATCCTTACAGAGAACACCCACTGTATTCTTCTATGTGTAACTCACATCTCAAATAATCTCTTTAAAAATCAGAAGCAGTGAGGTGACTGGGAATGTACTTGAAGGTCAAGAGAGCTAGTAAGAGTGAAATAGCCCTGAGATAAATTGCCTCCACTAAATTTCAGTTGGACTTTCTTGTCCTTTTTCATTTTGACAGATGATCTGCAAGGTTACATGCATAAAAAGAAGGAAATAGTTCTGCTTTTAGCCCACTCCACTCAGAGGGATTCAGTTGCACATGCAGAACTACTCAAAATAGTGGCCCAGATAATTCCTTATGGAAAGGAGATGACTATTGACATTACTTTCAGGAATGCTTTGGAGTGGGTTACAGACATGGTTGCTCAATTGTGTATTAAGCACAAGTTGTACTGTTTTCATATTTTAGTACAGATCCATTGGAATATGAAAACTTTCAAGCAACACCCAAGAATGGTTGAAGTTCCACCATATTATTAACTCATTTAGACTACTAATCAAAGATGAAATAAGTGAAATGCAAACTTAAATACACCTGACCTGAGGAGGCAGAGATCTCAGAACAGCATTCAGGAATGCTATTCAACCCAACAGGAATAAATTGTCTAAACATATTTTTTTTTTTAAGTCTTGGGCTTAGTGACTCTTATATGAGTCATTTATTAGTACTCTATAATTTCATCTTCAGCTACAATTACACAGTTTCAGCTACTTCACATGAATAGAGGTTTATTTTCCTTTCCTCAGGTGTCATTATGGAAGTTTCTCTTCAGAATGGACCCCTCTGCATAGCTGTCATTTTGAAACATTTACCAACAGTTCTTGCCTTCTGGAAAGATACGATTTTATTATTTTCTTCATGCTTCTTATCTAAATATAATCTTCTGTATCATGCAAACAACCAATGAATTGAGAGAGGCTGCATTCTCATCCTTCATATTATGCTATTGGGAGATTTCTTTACACAGTCAAGAACACAATTACTGAGGGAGATTATTTCAATGCTCAGCCTGGTCTCCAAGCACCTAAGAATGATCATTCCTCAGTCAATGGAGAGTTGGCCCCAGGTTTAGTTGAAAGAGCCAATCTTGCTTTAAATTCTTCTTCTGGGTAAACACACTAAATGTTAGCATCTTCTCCAATAAAGTCAGCTTTCCAGCAGCAGCCTTCCACAATTCAATTCTCTTGTGGCTGCTGCTTGGACTGAGCCCAGCTCAGAGTGCTCTGGGAGGCCTCAACAGAGTTAAATGATAAGCTCAGCTGGGGCAGACACATTCAAGTGAAGCCCATCCAAGGCATGTACTAAGATCATTTCTCTTTTTCCCCCCTGATACCTCCAAGGCCAAACAGAAGACTATTCAAATCTAGTTAGTAAGAGCTGTGAGTTAATTGGTACTGATAGGGACTTCAGACTTTAGTCGATTAGGTCCATGAAGTCATTGTGCAGAGACAAAAAGCCTCAAGAGAAGTTTAAACAAGGGTGTGGATTTTTCTGTTTAATTTTACCTGCTTAACTTAATGCTGCCTTGTTCTCCATCGTTCATTATGTTATTTCCATATCAAGGAAGGAGATGGGAAACATCTTAATGGTGACAAGGAGGGGAGTGCATATATTCCCTCCTCATGAAGTAGTTAAGACAGCCTTATGCCCAAAGGTGCCTCTTTATGCCTGAGTGCTCAAAGGGCAAATGTTAAGTCTTCCTAGTAGGAAGACAGGCAATAGGAAACCATCTTCTTTTTAAAGGATTAACTACAAAGTTGAAGGATGATCCAATCCTTCCTCCTCTGCGCTCTTCTGCTGGTGTTTGTAGAGCTAAGAGCAATGAGAACTGGTGGTTAGAAACGGAAGGAAGAAGTTACCTGTACTACTTCTTTGACCAGAGTTTTATCGGTCCCAGTTTTGGCTCTCTGGAGGCCACTGACATCCTCTCCAATCCAAGTGATGAGGGCAAACTTGACTCGCTTGCTCATGGCATCACCGGTGGTGAACCGGACAAAGCCGAACAATCTAACATCATCTGGAGAAACAAAGCAAAAGGATAAAATGATTAAAACCAGAAATACCCCTGCCTTGCTATTTCCCAGGGTGAGACTTGAAGGCCAAGCCAAGGCATTGATCCTGTGTTACAATTCCATCATTTGGGATCAACAGGAGCTGTGCTCATATGGCCTCCACAGTGGCCATTGTGCAAATCTGATCCTTTGCCCTCCCTCCCTTCTGCAGCATTTCTGGCTCACTTGCACTATGAGTTTAGAAGAAGGAGGGGAGAAGAAGGAGCAAAAGAAAAATCTGCCATTACTTCCCCAGATGTGTTTCAGTACTCCTTCCAAAGCCCCATTGGGAAAGGCCTTGGATTTTAGAACGATTCTGATCTTTGTTTCACAGCTGGTTTGTGCTGTATCACACCACAATAGAGTTGTTTGGCCTGGCCATGTGCGTAAAAAGCCTTGTAAAGTACTTGTCTCAAAGAGTTCATTCCTTAACCTGCAGCAGTCAAATGCCTTCACGATCACAGGCCCTTAGAAAGTGTGTGATAGCATCCATTTATATCCCCAGCCTCAGCAGCATGCATGATGCTAAAGGCTCCAACCAGGATGTGCAGAATGGACAGTTGTGCAACCATGGAATATACCTAATCATAGCTACGTCACCAGTTACAGGCCACTTAAGACCTTTTAAATTAAGATGACTCAAAATAGAAGAACAAACTTGCTGTTTGACAAGAATCATGTTAAACCTGATTACACTTGTTGTGACCAGTTCAACATGCTTTATAGTTATTTATTTGCTGTCTTGTCTACTGCCAAGTGAAGACGAAAGCTCCAGGTGCAGTAACATTCACCAGCCCACCCTTGGCCCCATGAACAGTCAGGACAGCCCCAAGAGAAGCAGGTCTGAATTGGTCATCCCCAGAAAATAAGCTGCTAGAAGTCAGTGCAAAAAAACCCCAAAAGTGGGATGTTCTCTGAAAGCTGACAGATCTCAGAGCTTATTTAGCACTTTGTTTTGCCAAAATGTGAGTAAAGACAATTTCCCCTTGATAAAAGGTAAGATATTTTCAAATCTGAAAAAATATCTACCAACGCTCTCCCTATTTTGTTCTCTGTGTGGTTTTTTGCCACTGACAGAGGACTACAGAGGATAACTGGAAAACAGACATAGGAGGGGGTGTGAGCCAGTAAAGGGTTTAAAACAAACTCCTCTGAAGATTTCAAACTTGAATCAAAGAGAGATCTTATTCAAAGGAAAAATCCAGATGGACCTTTGAAAGGAGAGTAAGAGTCGTGTGTACTGACACTGCAGGCAAACAGAACTTCCCTCTCAGGTACCCTATTACTGGCAACTACAAGAAACACACAGAGAGACTCCTGTTTCTGACAGTAAATCCTCTTCCTAAGATTGATTAGAACCATAAATGAACCGACAGCCAGGAAATACCCAAGGTGAAGAGAGGCAGTAAATCCCCTAATGTTACTATTAACAGTTCTATGAAAAAACCTTGCTTTCCCAGATCTGACAGCAAAGGAGGCCACGCTCTGCTAAGAATTGTGCTGTGGTTCCCAGGGGAACACAGTGCTTGAAGGCACTTTAATGTCATCAAGTCCTGGTCCCTACTACACTGTAACCGTGTCACAGCCCTTCCCATGGACTCATCACTTTCCACCTTGAGTATTTAGGTTTTTCATCCCTGCCCCTTCTGCCAAAGCCTGTTGCACATCCTGAAGAGACTTCTACGGAATATGCTTCTTTATTATAAAGATAAGGCAAACATATAACGAATGTGAAAAAGCAGTGCTTTTTCATAGCAACATAGAAAGCAAGTTGAGGGAATTTAGCTGTCAGCATGAACTTTAATTTGACATGGACCCACAGATCACTGGCAGCAGCAGGATTTGCTTCTTAGAAGAGTTTTAGAGCTTCCCCATCCTGTCTGAAAGCAGCTTGATCAAGAGATCCAATTCCACATGGGCTTTTATCTATTAGCTCACCTACTACTCAGTGACTATGAGCAACTCTTACTTCATCATACTGAGTACCAAAAAGTTTAATGAGCAGCTGAGGTTAGATGTGAGGCTCTGAGTCACTGTCTTGAGCAGAATTTACCTGGGGCTGGTTTACTTGTGGGGGCTTGAAAGGTTACACCCAAGCTGTGCGCTCTCTCCTCCTGTCTCCTCATGGAGCTTGTATCCTTACAGTAGGCAGAACAGCCTCTTCAGCTGCCACAATTGTCATTCCAGTGCACTTAATATAAGGTACCAGTAAGTGATGCTTTAACTTGATGTGCAGATCTGTGAACTGCAGCAGCTGATGAGAATTTCAGCAGCTGCAGATAAAGCCAAAAGGGAATGTGAACTGGAGCCCTTAGCAATTAACATGCCTAATTTCTTAAAAGGGCCACAAGGACAGATGTGGAGGTTTTTAGCACTAGTTCAGACTGTGTATGAGCCACTCCAATCGCAGGGCAAAATCCCTGAGCAGAAGTGGTTGAGTTTCACAATTAGTCTGAAGCATGTTCAGAGTGATAACGGTATCAAAACCCAAGTTCTTTTATACTCCCAAGATTTCCTCTTTCACAGTTAATCAGTTCTACCCTGCCAGTCACCTCACTGTGCTGGAAGTCATCAAGGCCATCGGTGCCAACACCCCTAGAAATATTAATACCCACCCCTCCTTTCCACACAAACCCACTTCTAATGGGGTTTACGAATTTTACTCTGCATGTGTGTAAAAGATCATAGAGACAGTAGATTTCCTCTGAAAGAGGAAATCCTGCCTAGCTCTACACAACCACCTTCCTAGTCATTAAGCCATGAATTTCAGGGCAGAAAGAAACAAATAATAGATCTGGGTAGAACGGAAATAGCAGCCTTATTTGAGCAAACCAACAGCAGAAATTAACAATGTTAATTCCTACTAATAGTACTACTCCTTTAACGATGGTTGTACAGCATGACAGAGCTAAACAAACAATTAAAAGTACAATGAATGCCTTAACGAACATCACTTAGTATTTTCCTCCAAACCCTTTGCTTATCAGTGGGCAGGATTTTCCAAATATACTGACTAAGCTGCCCCTGGCTGTCAACAAAGCTGGATGCCAAGCTGCAGAGATTTCCTTGATGGTATTCTTCTCTTTCTCATCCACTCAAACCTATGGTTCGGCTGTACTATAAAATTTCCCATTGGATTAGAATGCACTGACTCATCAGCAAAAGATAATAGCTGCAGGAAAGAAATACAGTCAAAAGCTTCATGGTTCTTAGTCTTACAGCTCTGAATGGTCAAGCCAGGGACGTGCTAAGAGAAGGCCACTGCTCCCAGCTTCACCTGCCTGCTAAATCAAGGCCACGTACAGCAAGGCAGCTGATGGAATGATCTGCTTTTGTGTCGTGTCCAACAATGAGTTGCTGATCGTGCATGACAGGTTTAATGAGGATTTATTTTATTTGTTTCAATTGGATGCACTGTAGATTAATTTGCCCATTTTCCACCTTGTCAGTCACCCCTGTAGTCACATGGCTGGAAGTGCAGACAGAAAACCTTCCCTACCTTTCACTACACTGCTTTTTCTCTCTTTAACCCTGTACTGAAGCCTGCATCTCTCTGACGCAATGCTGCCTTGCACTGCACTGACATGTTCATCTAAGACAAGTACAGTATGTTTGACCTCAGGACCATAACCACAGGACATGCTGTAGCTGGGGCACCCAACCTTTTCCATATAACCTGGTGTGGCTGACGTGAGTACAGGGTACTCAGAACACCAGAGCACAGGCAGGATGACGCCATGCTGACTTCTCCAGCTTTTCCTGCTCCAGAGGAACCACCAGCAGCATCTCATCAGAATGAATTGCTGCTACCCCAGTGGCAGTGGTCCTGAGGTGGTCTTTCTCCTGGCGCCGGTATATACTGGAGGGCAGTGGGAGGAAACAGGGCATCCAGATAAATTTTGTTCCCCTTTCCTGAAGGAAGGAACAGTTGCGTTAGTCAGACAGAACTAAGGGCCAGGCAGGTCCCAAAACAAAAGGCACGCAGAAGATCTTAACGCTGCTCTTTACCTGCTCCTAAGCCTAGTACTGGATGGTAAATGCAGACCCACAGTTATGCTATTTTGGTCAAGCATCACGAAACTAAACTGAGTAGAAGAGCTACTATTTCAGTGCAGAACTCAACCTGATGAGTTACTACCACAAAAATTGATGAGAACATTCCCTAAAACAGCCTCCTGTCCATTGCAAAGGACGGCCTCAGCCATGGGTCAAGCTGGCAGCCCGGAGATCACTGTCAAACACATGCCACTTGAGCTGAGCCTCCCAAAGGCACAACTTCCACAGCAAACAGGGAGGGCACCGGAGCAGGGAAACGCTGCAAAGACAGTGTGAAATTCCCATAAGCCACCCATGGCCCCAGGTCTTCCTTTATAAATAGGTATTAAGAGAAAGCAGGCAAGATGAACACTAAAGAGGAAAAGCAAAAGCAGTAGGAGACTGATTTACAAAGCCCATTTTAGCAACTTAAGATGGTGCCAAATGCAGATAATCACCTATCTCATTATATGTCCTCGTGCATTTTTACAAATCTTTCCTACAAATTAAGGTGCCAATGTAATCTTGGTGATCTCCCAACACTTAGGTCCTAAACTTTATGTGCAGGCCAGGCTTCAAAGGGCAGCTGCCATAAGCTCAAAAGAACTTGTGTTTATCTTAGGAGCCAATTTTATTTCTATTTCCTTCCTAATATTTTATGTCAATCAGAAGTTGTTTTATAGGGTATTTATTTCAGACCAAAGGTTTTCAGTTCTTCCTCGTGCTGAATGCACAGTGCGGTTTTGGTCTGATCTTTTCAGACACATGAATAACTATTCCATTTCATGCTGTCATTGCAATTATTTATCTGGGCTGGGGCTTTCCAAATAAAAGGCTCATTATTTCTTTAGTCAGAGACGCATTGAAAAACAACTGTTCACATGTGGCATGGGAAGGAAACACAGTCTTCCGACCTCTGCATTACTTAATGGCAGAATACACACTTCTAAAGCAATAAACCACAGACAAGAGACAATGTATTGCTCTGCTGCTTCATAGTACAGAAACTGAGATACAACTGACACACACAAAAGTTTAAGTAGGTGTTTCTGGCCAGACTTTTAGTTCAGTATCTCATTGTATGTCAGTCTGCTCTTCTCAGCAACAGCCCAGCTATGAGACTTCAAAATTAAACAAGACAACGAAAAAACTCCAAGACCCTTCACATCCTTCTGTACAATAACCTTCAGCTCTTATCTGTAATTCTGGTTTCAAATCCACCAGTTTGGGGGTTCTTCTAAGTGTACTGATGGCACGTACTACTAAGCACCAAATTAACGCTACATCTGGATCTGTGCCATCTGCAGAGGCAAGAGCTGTAACCGTGAAATAAAATGGATCAAAAGCCTTGATTTAAGTCCTCGTTTAATGCAGAAGGAATCTGTGCTGTTAAACCCAACCCAAGCCAGAAGACACAGGGGGTGTCTACACTGTGTGTTTAATGACCTCGACACAATTAATATCCTCAACTTCAGTCTCCAGATTCTTTGGGTCAGAGAAAGGCCAATACAGTCATGTGCCTTGGTCATTACATAGAACTGCAAGAAGTGCCACCAGCAGCCACCTCACAGTCATATAAGGACTTTACTTTGACAGTGGTTTAAGCCAAGCTCCTTGACTCTACTTTGGGATTGGCTGGAGGAGAGGTGTTCACACATCTGGGGCTCGTCTTTGGAGGGCAGAGGGGACTACTGCCTGAGACTGAAGCAGAGTCTCCTACCTCCCAGTCAAGGTGCTTGAGTTGTCTTATGGCCTGACACAGCCCTTGACAGCAACAGCATTACAGCAACTGATAGGCAGAAGTCCAGGGTTCAGGCTGTGTTTGCAGAATCATCCTGGATGATGAAGGAGCTTTTCTTACCATGTTTTGTTCCTCGAAGAGTAGCAATTGCTGTCCCCGAACAGTGGGATGGGAAAAGGACAACAGTTCAATATGCTGTTCCTTAAACTTTTCTGCTAGTACACAAAGCTCAGTGAATAGCTTAGGAAGAAAAAGCCTCCACCCCAGGGTACGTTACATGTGGGTCTGATGCACAACGTGTGTCTGAAAGCAGAGCAGGGAGAGTAATGAAGCCTGCCCAAGGCATCCTGGGTGCTGCAGCAGTTCCTGGCTCAGGGCATGGGCCTCACTGCCCCAGGAGCTCAGCATCTCAGGCTGTTGCGTGTTCCCCAGTGGCAGCCCACAGCGCGCTGCTGGAGGCTTGCAGGGCTGGTTCTAACACGGTCGTTTTGAACTGCTACTTCCTTTAAAAGAAGCTATTTCAGTTTCTTGTTTTTCTCTTTGTCCTCAACCACGTTCATTCCCCGAGGAGGTTTTTGCAGAATCAGTAATGGGCCGGGCCATGGTCTGCATCACAAGGGTTGTGTATGGGGGGAAGAAAAGGCAAAAGTACAGGCCTGGTAGCAACAACCCCCTCCAGCCCTTCCTAACCTCCCTTGTTGCACAAAGCAGGATATCCACCACAGGCAAATGTCTCCCAAACAGGTACAAAAGACCTTCTTGGTCTCAAAGCCACAGGAATTAGCACACACTGACACCGCCTGCTCAGTAATTTAATGCCCTGGAGGGAAGCAATATGTACCACACGCCAAAGGTGCTTTTAACAAGAATGATTATTAAGGAAAGCAGGGGACACAGATGTTTGCCACTCAGAACAGCACTGAAATAGATGGTGCAGAAAGTAGAACAGAACAAGCCTGACAGAGGGGCTTGGTGAGACTTCACATGCTGAGGTTTTCAACTCTAGCTCCCTCTCTCACCTTCAACCACAAAATTAGGCTCAGCTTTCTACCAGAGGCAGCTGCAGTTGTTCTCTGTGGCATTCAGGGCAGTGTTTTTCACAAAACAGGAATTCAAAACAAGGAAGTTTATTCTGATCCCAGGTTTTTTTAACCTTTTAATCAATTTTTCTGAAGCTGTTTGCACTGGCGGTAGCTCTTGTCCCCTCCAGCAAAATGTAGAAGATGGGGTGTGAGCCAGGAAGGAAGAGATGTTAGCAATAGGAAGGGATAATATTTAGCTTCTCTTCCCATCCGTTCTTACTCTTTTTTACTTAGTTTGTTTCAATAGAAACATTCCAAACAGCTCTACTTCATAGTAACATTTGGCACCTTTCTTCCAGATGGGAAAGAAAGTTCCAACTTCACTGCTGGCACATGCCTTGTTTTGTGACTGTGTCTAGTGGTCCAGGAGAAGATGCTGCACAGACGGAGGCACTGAAACTTGCGTCTTTTGCTTCCCCAGTTGCTGCACCAGGTTTGCAGGTGGAGGAAGATCCTTTCCAGCACTCAGCCAAGGGCCCAGTACCTGCATTTGGCTCTAACAACTGTGCTCCAGAGGTAGGCTGAAAACAACCTCTTGGCCCTCGTCTGCCAAGAGCAGCCCATACCAGGTGCATGAAAAGGAACAGGGAAAGAAGGAAAAGGGACAGGGAGCAAAGGAACAGCTATAAGAGATTTAGTTCCACATTAAAGGTTAACAATAGGCCACCATCAACCCCACAGATGCTCTTTAACTCTTCCCACACCATGCTTATGCCAAAAATATGCAAAATTTCTTTTTTGCTGTAAAAATGCTTCAGTATTGGGGTCAGCTTGGCATTTTGCTGGTATAAAACAAGGTTTCTTTAAACTGTGTTGTAATACCCTGTTTATAAATAAGGGTTTGGCACAGGCAAACAATGGCAAGAAAACAGGCCATATCCCACAGTTCAGTATGTGCCTCCATTAGTGGCTGCATGCATCCTCCCCAGCCCAGCTGGTGCCTGCTCTCTGCCTGCTTAGTCTATTGATAAAAGTATTCCCCTTGCTACAGAAGGGAAGATAAGAACTGTTCTTGAGAGGGTGCCACTCCAGACAAAACACTAAAACCCAGTTCAAACAGAGTAAGATATGGAGTCCTTAAAAACAAGGACAGAAAATAAATGGGGAAGGATCCTCTGCAGGCCTCAGATGTGTGAGGGTGCTGTTATTTTGGCTACAAGAGGAGACAGAGAACCTTGGCACTTAGATACTGAAGCAGTTGACCTTCGAAGAAAACTGCTAACCCTTTAGATAAGGTTGGTGTGAACGTCAGAAGTGCTGAGCCCTGGATATTTCCCTGCATGCCAGGTAATACTTTTTTCCATTTGTTGCCCGTTAAAAAGAATTGAGTGAGAATCAGTTCTTGCAGGAGAGGGCATCAGCTCTTCTGATATCAGCTACCAGAGGATCCTTTTCAGTTTTGAGAAGTTTGCCAAGGTCTCAGGACGAGCTGGAAACAAGTGTTAATCCTAACAGTAAGACCCCGCTGCAAATACCATAGTGGAGCAGTCTAAACCGTCTCGATTTAGTGGCTGCTTTCCAAGGAATAGAATGTATTTTCCTCCTATGATATTTACGGACCGAGCAGACCAGTCCTGCCCTCATTGAAGTTACTGGGAGTTCTCCCCCTCACCTCAGCAAAATACAGCCAAGCCCTAGGACTTGACAGACCAAATTTGGACAGGCGCTGGTGTTGCAATGGCTGTGGGACTCACCCCACCTTGAGAAGGGAGAGACTGCCCAGCGCACAGTTCCTCACAGTACAGATACGTAAAGCACGGGTTAACCGCGACACTCGATCGTGGAGTAGCTCAATGAGGGAGGAAGGCTTTGTTATAGTCCAGTATTAGTCACAAACACTTCATATCTCACGCCACTTTATGACATTGTTAAATAGGAGTCAAGATAAGAGCACAAGCTATACAGTGTCGTCGTTCCCCCCCCCCTCCCAGCAGTTAGTTTGAGAAAAATCACAGCCCACTTTTGTAAAACACGTCAGAAAGTTAAGATCGGATAAAGTTAAACATTACTCAGTTTATTTTCATTTTCCCCAGGCTTCGTTTCTCCTGTTAATATTCCACAACCAACAGTTCAACAATCAACTGCCACGTTTAAACCCAGAGCCGCAACTGTTGCGGATGTGCAACGCCACAGACACGACTGTTTTCAGTGCTGTATTGTTCGAGCCAAACCCCCCCGCAAAACCACTCTCTTCTTGGGTTTAATGTTGCTAAAAAACCCAAGCGAGCCTTTCAACTGCTGCTACTTCAGCGCTATGAACACAGAAGGGTTCTATTGCAAAATGATCTGCATGCCTGCATCTTTTTATCCACAAAAATGGAGTCTTTTTTTGCTTTGGAACTGCAGCACTGACCAAGGAGACTTGATTACAAGCGTTTTATCTTGCTCATAAACGAGCAGCGAAGAAAAATGTGCAAAGGGGAGAAAAGAGCCCAATAGACCTTAAGTTAAGGGTGAGACAAAGGACAGGCAGGACGGTGGACTTCAGCGAGTTGCACTCTGTGGCGGCTGGAAGCCCATCGTGCAGGACAGGGCAGACGCAAGGAAGCAGCGGCGCTAATTCCAGTTTACCCAAGTTTTCCTCCCTCCTTTCCCCCCTCCTGCACCAGGCAGCAAAGCAAGATGAAAAGGTGCTAAAGGGAATCAAGACAGAGCTTACCAGTGCACTTCCTTTTAAAGGTTTCATAGTCTACCCCTTGGTCTCCGGGTACGATGGTAGAGCCGTTGTACTTAAAAGTCACCCTTTGGGAAGGGGAAAAGAGAAGGGGAGTGATACGTTTAACAGTCAGCCTTTGGGACGGGGTAAAGAGAAGGTGAACATTCATTTAAGAGTTAGCCTTTGGGAAAGGGAGGGGGGAGAACACATTTAACAGCTTTTAGAGAGGGCATAGAGGAGATAGGGAAGAATATACTAAAACCCATCCTTTGGGAAGGGGGATGAGGAGAAGGTCTATCAAAGTCACCCTCTCGGGAATGGGCAGAGGGGAAGGCACCGAGCACCGTGGCCACTTACCAGTTCACGTTGGTGGCATCGTCCCTGACGAGGTTGTACGCCTCCCTGCAAGCCTC
>NW_009931733.1:0-712 GCF_000696875.1 Nestor notabilis | reverse complement strand
CCTCCTTTCTCCCCCCCCGGGGGAGGGGTTAAACAGCGGATTTTGGGGTCAAACCCCTGGTTTTAGGGGTCACGTCCTTGGTTTTGGGGGTTAAACACCTGTTTTTTGGGGTTAAAAGCGTGGGTTTAGGGTCAAACCCGTGTGGTTTGGTGCCACATCCCTGATTTTGGGGGTCGGAGCCCTAGTTTTTGGGTTTAAATCCCTCATCTTGGGGTCAAACCCTGGTTTTGGGGATTAAATCCCTGATTTTGGGGGTGAAACCCCTGATTTAGGGGATTAAATCCCTGATTTTGGGGTCAAACCCCTAATTTTGGGGGTGAAACCCCTGATTTTTGGGGATTAAACCCCTGAGTTTGGGGTCAAAACCCTTAGTTTTGGGGTCAAACCCCGGAGTTTTGGGCTCAAAACCCTGATTTTGGGGGATTAAACCCTGATTTTGGGCTCAAAACCCTTATTTTTGGGGTCAAACCCCGGAGTTTTGGGGATTAAACCCTGATTTTGGGGATTAACCCCCTGATTTTGGGGATTAACCCCTGATTTTGGGGATTAAACTCTGATTTTGGGGATTAACCCCCTGATTTTGGGGATTAACCCCCTGTTCCGGTGCTCGCCGCAGGCGGGGGCTGAACCCCCCCCACCGCGTCAAGTCCATTTCCATGACGACCTTCACGGAGGCCGAGGTCCTGTTCCTTCAAGCCCGCGGGAACGAGGT
>NW_009931732.1:0-360 GCF_000696875.1 Nestor notabilis | reverse complement strand
CATTTCTGCATCTCCCCTTTCTCACCCCATGCAGCCTCCCCCTGCTCTGAAACCAGCCACATGGGTGGTTTTTCTTCCTTTCTGTTTTATCTTTTCCCTTTCTTTTAATATCTACATACTTATTTCCGTTCTCTTCTAATTATTCATCTCTCTCCCCTTCGCGAAGATGGGGAGGAAACACGAACACACGCACACACAAAGCAGCGCCGGAGCCATGCAAATTCGGAGTGAGAACAAACCAACGGCTCATTGCACCGGGTCCAATTTTTTTCTCCCTTCGCGCACCAACCCCCCCTCCAGACACACGTTTTTCCCCAGCACAAATGATGCTATTTTATGGGCGGGACCCCTGTGCTGCCG
>NW_009931731.1:10324-12987 GCF_000696875.1 Nestor notabilis | reverse complement strand
GGGATGACACAGCCTGGGCAGCAGCCTCATCCTGGGGCAGGGAGGGATGGCTTTTCTCTGAGCAAGTGCGTGGTTTTGACCTGAATCAATCAGTTCTGGCTCAAAGCCCCACATGAGGTCACTCTGCTCCTTCACCTGTGTGAGCTGAGAGCTCCAAGTCCTCCAGCTTCTCCTAGCACAGCTTGTGCTGTTTATACCTTGGAGGTTTGCTCTGAGCTTCAGCCTTGCAGGCAGCCCCTGGGTGAGCACTGGCTCCCTTGGAACCCCCTTCCCAGCTGGCACTTGGAGCTCCTTGCTCTCCCCTTTGCAGGTAGAAGTGAGTTTGGCTCCCAGGACCTTGGGCTTTCTCTCAAGCTCTGTTCAACATGGCCATGTGGCTTTTGAGCTGGTTTTGTTGGCGACTGAAGCAGCTCGGTGTAGGGAGTGGGGGGTGTGTGGTGTCAGAGAGGGAGGGACAGCACTAAGTGCCCCAAATGTGTGATGCTTCTCCTCTCCTTCTCCCCCTGCTTGTCCTGCAGAGCTTGGCAGCTCAGTGACCCACTGGGTTTGCTTTTTGTCTTCCAGGCTTTCAAAGTCTTTGAGCGGATGGCCCGGCAGGACGATGAGAAGAGGCGCCGAGAGCTGGAGGCAAAGCTAAGGAAGGAGGAGGAGGAGGCTGCTGAGAGAGTGAAGCCGCCTGCTGCAGCTCAGGAGGTGGAGGTAGAGACAACAGCAGAGCACATCCCAGTGCCAGATGCTGAGGGAGCTGCAGGGACACAGGAGCCAGCTGGAGCCCAGGACACAGCCCCCAGTGTGGTGTCTGCAGAGCCCCTGGGGGCCGCTGCCCCGGCAGAGCTGCCCACGTAAGGGTCTCTCTTTGTGCTCCTGTCAGGGGGGAGGCAGAAGCATGGAGGTGGCGTTCGCTGTCCCACGCACAGCCCTTTGCTGTCCTCTGCGGGAGGCTCCCGGGAGGGCTCCTGTGGCTGGAGACAGCGTGTACTTACCCACGGGAGGGCAGGGGTTTGCTCTCCAACGTCTGGTTTGGTGTCTTCCTGCCCTGTAACCCTTTTCTCATGGCAATTCGGTGTTGGACTCCCCTTGGGTGCTGTGAGACACCCGCAATCCCTGCGAGGCAGAGCAGGCAGTGAGGCACAGCATCAAATGCACACAGCAAAAGTGGGTTCCGAGACCTCTGGAGGTGCCTTTGCTCAGAGCTGGGCCAACTTTGAAGCTCAGTCAAGTGCTGCAGAGAGTTCTGTCTTTAGCTGTGTTCTTTTGCCAGACTGAGCTGCTTTCAAGCCTTGTTTTGTACAGAAATGTCCTTGTTCCAAAGTCCTTCCAGGGTATTTGTGACTCCTCCAGCCTAGCTCTGCTGCGGAGGGGAAGGGGAGCTCCAGTGGGTTGCTGTGGCCTTTCTGAACTGCTGCCTGAGCACAGGGTCCTTCCCTGGGCGTCACGTCAACCCTGAGCCAAGGCAGAGCTGCCCAGCCCTTGCTCAGGGCCTCTGACACCACTGAGTCTCTTGTGACTCCTCCTATGCTCGCCTGGGGGAGTGACACCACACACAGGCTGTTCCCCGCTGCCATCTCCTCTGTCCTGCCCCAGTGGCGCTCGTGGTTGGAGCCCTGTGCACTCACTGCTGCTTTCCTGGTCCTGTGTGGGCCTTGCTGCAGTCTGTCCCTGCTGTCCCACTGGGGTGTGGCGAGGAGGACAGCTTGGGCCAGCGTCCCTGTCCTCCAGGCCAGTTCAGACACAGCAGCGGTGAGAGAGGCCACTTGGGAGAGCCCCAAGTCCTCCCAACGCCATGAGGGGCAGAGAGGATTGGGAGCCCAGACTTCAGAGGCTGTCAGCCCCTGGCGTGTGGAAGGGATGGTCAGAGCACCAAAACCTTGGGGGCAGCAGCAGGGTAAGTGGCAGGGTCTGAGCCTGCAGTGGCAGAGAGGAGGGCCCAACTGTGGCAGCTGTTGGGTGGAAGGGGAAGGGAAAGGGTACCAGTGGCTGCTCCTGGGCAGAGGGCCTGCAAGTAACTTGATCCCATGGGGAGGAGGAGAAGGGCTTGGGCTCAACCTCACTGGTCTGACACAAATCCTGCAGGATAAAAATAAGCCAGAAGCCAAAAATGAACTCACCTGAAAAGCTGCGTCCTGCTGCCAGCGCTGGCCTGGGGAGGGAAGGTTGTCCTCAGGACTGTCGGTCTGACACCTCTCCCAGCACAAAATGAACAAGCCAATAAAAGCCCTGTTGGAGCAGGCAGGTCTCTGCTTTCCAGCCCGGCTTTATCCTAATGGAGAAGGGGGACTCAAGGCCTTGGGAGCGGGAGGAAGTGGGGCTGCCCTGAGTGCTTCTGTCCCTTTGCAGCCCACGTTTCTTGCCTTCTGCCATGTGAAATTTCCACTTGGGCCTTTTGTTGTGGGGCAGCAGCTGCTGTGAGTGGTGTTGAGGTACTTGAAAACAGATGTCAAGGCTGTAGGAAGGGAACTGGAGGGATTAGGAAGGAAGCTGAGGGCCATTGTGGGAGCAGAACGTCTCTGACAGCGAGTGCGTTGGAGCTGACAGGGACAGTTTCTGCTGCAGGTGGTGGGGCGAAGCACTCGCAGTCCCTTGTGCCTGCCCCGGTTGGATGGGTGACACCGGTGGGTGACACTGGCCCCCCAGGCCCGGCAGGGTTTTCCAAGCCCAAGGGA
>NW_009931731.1:8740-10294 GCF_000696875.1 Nestor notabilis | reverse complement strand
TCAAGCGGCTGCAGTTGGTTTCTGAGCCTGTGGGGGGCACTGGAGCCCCCCGAGAAGCAGCAGGGACCAGGAGCGGGTGTCCTGGGCACCCCCCGACAGCTTATTAATAATTTAACCGGCTGCTTAATTCTGTACAGCCCCTTCTGAGCAGAACCCGGAGCCACCAGCCTGGCTACGAGGGGCGCATGAATAATGTGCGGCTCCGGCTCCGGGGATGCAGAGAAAAGCTTAAACTAAACTGTTCTCCATGTCCCTCTCCCCTGCCCCCACCGCTGGGAAGCAAACCACTGCCACCCAAATCTATATAAAAACTTGCTCATTCTGTCAACCTGACTGCTCCCTAAATGTAGGGCAGGTACCAGCCCAGATCTGCCAGCTCCCATCAGAGCCTCTCTGTGTGCCCGGGCGAGCATCTTGCAGAGCGCAGGGAGGTGGTAACAGCTTTTTCGGGGTCAGTGCAGAAGGGAAGAGCAGAATCAAGCCAGCTTTATGGGTGCAGAGGGCTGCCTGTGAGCGAGGAGGGTCTCCCCATGTCCCTCACCTTCCTGCCTGGGGAAGGCAAGAGGGTGCAGTGCCAGTTGCCATGCCAAGGACTGAGGTGTCTTTGGGGTGATCTGGGTGCCAGGAGCTGTGCCAAGGGGCACCGGAGGTCTCGTTTGTGCCACCTCAGCACAGCTGGCAGCTGCCCTGGGTGTCCTGGCATCCCTTCCTGGCCATCGAGCCTCTTCTGCTCTCCACCCTCCCTCCCCGGGGGAGCCGAGCCCCCCATGACCCCCCATCACGGGGCTGTGCACCCCAGAGGCGCAGAGCTGCAGCCGCACAGCTTGCACAGGCCCCGGCTCCGGCTCTTCCCCCATCTGCTCCCAGAAGCCATCCTTGCCTGAGCTCAGCTCCTAATTTTGAACACCTCCGCCACCCAGCACCCTCCCCTTCCCCCAGCTTGGAGTTCATCCTGCATATATTTGCCACACAGCATTTAAAATAGAGCCCGGCAGCCCACGTGTGGCACCGTGCAGCCCGGCCTGGGCGCTCAGCTTGTGCTTTCTGACTCTGGTTCATGGCTCCCCTCTGCTCCTTTCTTTCTCCGAGTAGAATGAGGGGCAAAGCCCTCTTCCCCCTGCCCTGCAAGCCCCACTCTGGCAGGAGGTGGTGGCCGGAAGTTCATAGCAGCAGCTCTGGAAGCCTGTGCATGATGGTGAATGGTTACCCTTATGTATTTCTCCATCCAGCCTTTGTGTCTCTTCCCAGGTGCTCCAGCCGGAGCTGCTCTGGGCTGTATCTTAGAGACCACCCTGGATTCGGGTGGACCCAGGTGGGGTCTCGCAGAGAAGGACCTCTGGGGTGGGCAGATGTTGAAGGGTTCCCCCAAAAGATGATGGTTCCCACATGGGCTCTGAGCCAGAGCAGGATGAAACCCCGGGCTCTCTGTGGCCTGACTGTTCACCTCCTGCAGCGTGGAGAGGGAAGAAGGGGATGTGGGAGGAGACTGCAGTGAGCAGGGGCAGTTCATGGCTCCACCACTGCCCTGGTTGCCTTGAATGAAAAACTGCAGGG
>NW_009931731.1:6325-8475 GCF_000696875.1 Nestor notabilis | reverse complement strand
TTGGACCACCGTGCTCTAGTGGAAGGTGTCCCTGCCCGTGGCTGGGGTTGGAGCTGGAGGAGCTTTAGGGTCCCCTCAACCCAAACCCTTCTGTGATTCTTGCCATGTGTGACGTGGGGAGGAGGCTCCCCTTGCCCTGTGGCGGCGCTGAGGGAGGGGATGAAGGTGCAGCAGTGTTGTCTGTGCCCCAGCCTGGCCCTGGCCACGCTACCCTGTGTCCAGCTGAGCTCTGCTCTGGGGCTGGCTGCTGCTTTTGCCACCCCTCTTGCGGGTGGCTCAGCAGTGACCTACAAAACTCACTTCTGTGCTTCTGTTCCCATCCCTCTGTCCCTGGCGAGAGGCAGAGCAAAACTGAACTGAAACGTGTTAATGTGGGGAGCTGACTGCTCTCGGGCTCCAGTTCTCTGCTCTCCTGAGAGCAGCCTCTTCCGTTCCAAGCCCTGGGGTAACCCTCTGTGGGGCACACTAGGAAGCATCCCCAAGATGACACAGCAGCGCTCTGGGAAATTTCCATGAAGCTCTTGTTTGAATCTAATTCGACTTGGCACCGGCCTGGCTTTGCTGGAAGTCCAGATGGGTTTTTGTCATTGGGAGATGCTCGCAGGATGGGTTTTCTGGCGTGGCTTTGTTCTCCTTGGGGTGCCAGAGAGGGCAGTTGCACTGCTGATCACCCTCAGCAAGGAGCAGGGCTGTGGATTCGAGGTACCACTGCGCACTGCTGGCTTTCAGGCTACTTCGGTTTGGCTCAGAGGCAGCATTGTCCCAGGCTTTCTCCTCTCAAGCATTTTCCGGGAGAACAGGCAGGGAATGTGCGGATGCTCCTGTTCAGCTGGCTCTACCCTGGCCCATCCAGACCCGAAGCCAGTTAAACTGGTTTCCTTCCCCAGTGTCCCTGCGGGTTTCCTTGTGAGCTCACCTGAGTCGTGCTGTTCTTCCAGCCTGACCCAGAAGGACGGAGCAGATCCCGATCCATATTTAAGGGAGGGTGTGTCCTGGTTCTCATTCCTCTTGCGCGCAGGAGCTGCGCAGAGGTGCCGCAGGGAATTCCGCCGTCACAAGCAGGAGCAGACAGACCTCGGGAGAACGGCCTGACCCGGTACCGCCGGGCTCCATCTGGCCCCGTGTCCTGTCTGCAGCAGCAGCAGATGTTTAGGGAAGAGGAGGAGAACAGACCCAGCGTGTGGTGATGTTTCCTCCCTGTTTTCCCCCTGCCGCCGGCAAAGCGGCTTCTGTCTCCGTGCAGGCAGAAGGGCAGGGAGCGGTTCCCATTTCCCTTCTCCGCCCCATGTGGGGTGTTCCTGCCGTGCCCATTTCTCCCTTTCAGCCTGTTTTTAGGCTGATAAGTGAGAAGCACGAGGATGCTTCTCACGCATTCTCGTGCTCCTGCTGGTCCTACGTGATCCTCCGGTGTTCCTCACTGATGCTGGGGCGGCAAGAGCCTGTGTGTTCTCCACTTCCTACCCTGTTTCTTTGCTCATGAGCTGTCCTCATGGGGCCATGAAACCCTCTTCCAGACACGTGGGCCTCCCCCAGTCAAGTGGCATCACTCAAACCCTTTTCCTCCCCTCCCAGCGCTCCCTCATGCTGGAGACCAGCTCTCCAGGCAGGAGCTGCCACCCATCACTGTTTGGTTTCTAGGAGGGATGTGTCCAGATTATACTGGTGGAAGTGGGGAAACTCTTAAGTCCTCTGTGCCAAGCAGAGTCTTTCATCTAGTGTGGCAGCAGGGCCAGGGCAGTGACTCTACCCCTATGCTGGGCACTGCTGAGGCTGCACCTTGAATCCTGTGTTCAGTTCTGATCCCCTCACTGCAAGAGAGATGTTGAGGTACTGAGCGGGGCCAGAGAAGGGCACCAGAGCTGGTGCAGGGCCTGGAGCACAAATGTGATGAGGAAGGGCTGAGGGACCTGGGGGGTTTAGTGTGGAGAAGAGAAGGCTCGGGGGGGACCTGATCGCTCTCTGCAACTGCCTGACAGGAGGATGGAGCCAGGAGGGGGCTGGTCTCTGCTCCCAAGGAACAAGGGATGGGACAAGAGGAAACAGCCTCAAGCTGCCCCAGGGCAGGTTTAGCTGGAGCTGAGGAACAATTCCTTGCCCAGAGGGTGCTCAGGCATTGGAACAGGCTGCCCAGGGCAGGGCTGGAGTCACCG
>NW_009931731.1:2162-6294 GCF_000696875.1 Nestor notabilis | reverse complement strand
TGGTCACAGCCCTGGTAGCCGAGGCCGCAGGGCCAGGGGTTAGTGGTGGCCTTGGCACTGCTGGGAATGGTTAGACCTGATGATCTTGAAGGTCTTTCCCAATCAAGTTGACTCTGTGATTCTTGCAAGGAGAGAGGCCGTGGCTTCCCGCTGGGAGAACTGCTTTAACACACAAACCTTCTCCCACAGTGGTGGAAACTGGGCTGCTCGGCAGCGTCTTTCCAAAGAGCTGAAACACTTGAGCTGAGGATGGGACCCCCCGGCCCTGTGGCTGGTGCAGCCCTGGACTGTAACAAGCCTTTTGCAGCTGATGAGGAAGCAGTTCGGGTCCGGTTTTCCCAGTGCTTTCAGTGGGGCAGGCGGTCTCCTGTGGCTGGGTTGCTGAGCTCAGCACTGGAGCACCGGTTCCCCTGTCGCGCACTGAGTTGCTCAGGGCTTTGGTTGCCCTACCAAGGTACTGAGCTCCCAAATTAGGTCCTGGGACCAAAAATAACTAAATTAAAACCTATAAATTTTTGTCTTAACAAGGAGAAAATCCCAGGGCTGGAGGTTTGGGACAGCATGTGCCTCATTCTGATTTAAAGCTGCATTTTCTGTGTGTTTTAACACTGCGTTGCTCACCAAAAGAAGGGGCCTAATGTAGAAAACTACCACAGTCTGGCATGGCCCCGTTGGCTGCCTTGTGTCTGTGGTGTGCAAGTCCAAGAGGCTGCTTTGTCCTGTGCTCCCACAACTCAATCCCATTGGATTTCTTCGGCCTTACCCCCTTTTTTCCAGGGGAGCTATGAACTGAACCCAGTTGTATGTAGTTAGTAGAGCCGCTTTGGCCCTGAGTAGGTGTCTTGGAGGAGACCTCTGGAACCCAAGGGTGTATCAGCTGTGTACAAACAATAAAGGTGCCAGGGGACTCCTCGGAACAGTGGTGTGTCCTGCTGCCCTTGACCTACATATCCCCGCAGCAGTGAAATCCAGCCCTCCAGTGACGATGCTCCGGAGCTCCTGGAGCTGCTGGTGGCATTTAAACTCGCCTAATGTCAGAAAGTTGGCTCTGTTGAACGGCTCCATAAATAACTCAGGAACCAAAAGGGAAGGTTTCCTGAAAGCTTTCCTGAAGTGTGTGAGCTTGGGAAAGAGGAAGGCTCTTACCTGGCCGGGAGAGAGTCTGTGTGCCGGGACTGGTGGGACTCTGGCTGCTGCGGGTTGGGTGGATTCACGCTTGAGCTGCTGGGGTCAGTAGTAAAGGCATTGTCTTGTGGGGCACCTCGTACAGGGCAGCCCCCCAGCATCGTCCAGGCTCAGTGGTGCAATGGGAAAGTGGCTCCATGCGCCCTGGGTTTAGGCTTGGTCTCATCCCGGGGATGACTCAAAGCTCTGAGGCTTCCCGAAGGTGAGGAGACCTTCCATAGAGCTGAGGGTGGTCACTGCAGGCTGGAGCCTGGCTGGGGGGTGCCTGAGGTTTGGGGGTCAAAGGGAGGTGTTGGCTCCCATTTTTCAGTCTGGTTTTGAGAGCAGACCACCAATGCTGCGCGATGCAGCCCTGGAGGTGTGTGCTCAGGGTGGTGGATCATTGGGGAGCTGCTGCTGAGCTTCTGTCCGCGTTGGGGGTGAAGGAGACCTTCCACAGCTGGATTTGGGGCGTTCTCCCCCAGCAACCCCTGCACACCTCAGCTGGAAGAAACCCCGAGGGTCAGGAGAGCCCTGGGACACCCCTCGGGCCACTGCTGAGCTCCCTGACAGCTGAGGGCGGCCGTGTGGATCCGAGTGGATCCTGAGGCTTTGTTGACTGTGGGTGTGAATTGAGCTGTAAGAGGGAAGGGTTTGGTATTCAGCAGCTCACTGCTGAGCCCAAGACCTGATTAACCCGAGTGTGTGTACAAAGGGAGCTGTTCTGAAGTGCTGGGTGCCTGCAGGTCCTGCTCAAGGGCCCCAGAGCCCATAGTCGCCCCTCAGCACTTCTTGGGTGAAAGCAGGAGAGACAAAGTGCCCGGTGCTGATGTTTTTGATGCCAAGAGATGTTCAGTCTGGAGAGGGGGAGGCTGCTTTGCGGCGCGCTGGCAGGAGGAGCACAAACCTGGTATTTTCCACACACGCAATCCCTGCAGCTTTGGAAATGCAGCTTTCCAAAGAGGTGCAACTTTCGGCTGCTCTACCTGTTACTCAGTTGCTCCAGCTCCTGCCTTGGTACCCCGAGGAGCAGAGGCCACGTCTGACCCTCTTAAGTTTCTTCTCCAAAGCTGGGGTTTTAGCCCTGGCTGTTGTCTGGCTCGTGCTGGAGCTTGACAGAAGCTGTTGAGGGTGCACAGCCCTTCCCGTGGCTTGAGGGGGCTTTGAGATTTCATGTGGCCATGCTGGCAGCCAGGAGCTCTGGAAAGCTGCACTCCAGCATCGTGTGGGTGCCATGGGGTGACCCTGACCTTCCTGCAGCGACACAGGGAGGGCTCTGCCATCACTGGCCCCTGCCCTGCTCCTCACATAGTGGTTTCCAGCCCTGTTAGTGCTGGGAAGCCTGGATGCAGGTGTGGTCCAGGCTGCTTCCCCAGCGGGGAGAGGGGTGTCTGGTGGGAGCAGGAGCCTGGGTGACGACTGTGGCTGTGGCTTGTCCCTGTGCTACCTGCAGCAGCAGAGCTGAGCATATTGCAGAGGTTTCGGTTTGGGGACAGGCTGCAAATACTCCTCTCATCCTCCTCTACATCTTCCTCCCTGTGTGCTGGGAAGCCCAGCAAGATGCTTTGAGCCAAGCAGTGCTGGCTGCGAGCTGCAGGAAGATCAGAACGCTGCTGCCTTGGTTGAGGCAGAGGCTTTGAGGCCACAGCGAGCAGGAGGTAGGGTCCTTTTCCCACCACAGCTGCCAGCACTGGCACTGAGAGCTGCTGTGGAGGTGTCTGGCTTGGAGAAACCCACCCCAGGGCAGGCGTTTCCAACCGAGTGAGGGGGAAAAGCCCTCGGCTGCAGCCCGGCTGTGGCGCCGTGCACCCTGCAGCGCTTCAGCCCAGCTGCTTGCATGGCAGCAGCAGCAGCTTCTCCTCCTGCATTTCCCGATGCTTCCTTGAGTCATCACAGCGCTGGGATGTGGGATTAGTGATGTTGATGGATGCCACGCGCTCCAGGCTGCTGTCATGGAGCAAGAGCCTTGATCCGAGTGTCTGCTCACAGCAATGGGCTGGATTGGTGGCGTGGTGCATCTCCCTGGCAGGCGGCTGCGATCTGGGTTAGGCACGCGGACGCCTTGTGCCTGATTCCCTCTTTTCTTTCTTGCTCAGAACTTCATTATTACTTAATGAGATCTTTCCATTCTTGGCAACCTCTTGAGCTTGAAGAAGGTTTCGTGCGTCGCATGGGGCCTCTGACAGTGGTTAAAATACAGAGCTGGGATGGGGTGTCTGCTGTTTGCTGGCAGGGGGACTGTACGACACCATTCCCCGCTTGGAACAGAGGAAGGTCTTGTGGAGGGGAGAGGCATTGGGATGTTTGGCATTGGGATGTGCTTGTGGGACCTGCCGGGATGTGCTGGCAGAGCGCAGATGGGGTAGGACTGTTATAAATCCCTTCTTCAGGAGCAGCTTTGCAGAGGGGAACAGGTCTGGGTCCCTGTTTCAGCATAAGCTGTGTTGTTGCCTCACGGCACTGGCCTGGCTTCCTCCCCATATCATCCTCTTCTGCCTCAGCCCCCACCCGCCTCCACATCTGCATCACTTCACTGGTGTGACACGTTTTCCTTAAAGCTGCCTAAATAATTCACCTTGACTAAGAGCAAACAGCAGCGGAGCTGCTTCCCGGAGGAAGCTTTCCGTGAATGCCAAGTGGCTGGAGGGCATCCGCAGTGCCAGCAGTGCACAGGCTCCTGAGCTTGGTGCCTGCCCCATCCCTGGTCCTGGTGGACACTGAGCGTCAGGTTGGTATCCCAAGACTTCCGTCAGAGGGCAGGGGTCCTGCATCAGGAAGCTGAGATGCTCCAGGCTAAGGGGACTGGATTCCTTAAGTAGGTCTGAAAATCCTTGGGATTTTTTTTCTTCTTGTTATGGAGAAAAACAAGTCCTTTGGGATTAGGCCCATATGAGCTGCTTCCCACGAGGCTTGCCCACCTTCAGCCTGCAGCATTGGGCTGAAGGACGGCTGCTCCCGTGCTGCTGTA
>NW_009931731.1:1316-2054 GCF_000696875.1 Nestor notabilis | reverse complement strand
TCTTGGGTTGTGTCCGGTGCTGCTTCTGCAGAGCTGGAGCTGGTGCATTCTGAGGATGGAGCCGTGCTCAGCTGTGGCCGCAGAGAGAGGATCCCTCTGTCACCGTTTCCACATCCCTCAGCTCATCGTGCGTCACCAGCCCACGGAGCTGGAAATCCTGGGATAAGAAATGCTCCGAAACCTGTAATCGAGGCCTGGTGTGTGGCTCAAGCTGCATCCAGCTCGGCCCAGGCCACGGCACATCCCGGTGGCCCCGCCGGCAGGTCCCGGTCCCCTCTTGCTGTGTCCACGGTGCGATCCTGCGCGAGGGGAGCAGCCCCGGCTCTGGTGCCAGTGCAGCCGTGCAGCTCCGAGAAGCGCCAAACAGATCGGCTGCTTCTCGCCAGAGCATTGTTAAAGGTTTCACCTCCCCCAAAATGACACATCATGAGCGAAAATAGAACAAGACAGAACACACAGACCCACCCACAGCATCCCCACCACCCGGCAGCCAAGTGCACACCGCGAGGGGAGCAGCCCCGGCTCTGGTGCCAGTGCAGCCGTGCAGCTCCGAGAAGCGCCAAACAGATCGGCTGCTTCTCGCCAGAGCATTGTTAAAGGTTTCACCTCCCCCAAAATGACACATCATGAGCGAAAATAGAACAAGACAGAACACACAGACCCACCCACAGCATCCCCACCACCCGGCAGCCAAGTGCACACGGTGCCAAACCCTGATGCTTCTTCCCCCTCCCCATC
>NW_009931731.1:0-1084 GCF_000696875.1 Nestor notabilis | reverse complement strand
GGAGTGGGGAGAGGCTCCTCCAGCGTGGTGGAGCTGCCTCCCAACCAAGGACCTGGGTCCAATTTCTTGAGTGCCGCCGGCATGTGCTAAGCACAGTTGGAGCAGGCAAGGATCTGGCTGGAAAACCTCCAGGAAAGGAAGAGTTCCTCCAGGAGATGGTAGAGCTGTCAGCTGTTTGTCAGAGGCGCCTAACAAGGCTGAGGCCCGTGTTCACCATCTCAAACCCTCCTTTGCTCAGGAGCAGGCAGTTTCCTAGCACAGGAATTCATGGAGGCCTTCACGAGTTGCCCCTGGGCTCCTGTTCTGGGGCACGAGGTCACCCCATTAGCTGGGGCTGGGAGGAAGGCTTATGCTTGATCAGGAGTGCAAAGAGAAGTCCAGCGGAGCAAGTCCTGCCTTGGTTTCCATGTGGAAGGAGCACAATTGACACTGACCTCTCCAGGGGTGCTGTGAAGTGCCCTCACGGGGTGATGGAATCCTGCTGGGTGAGCTCTCAGCAGGGCTAAAACATGCAGGATGTGCCTGGTCAGCCCCAGCACTTCTCTCCTGTGGAAGAGGAGGCACATCAAGGACAGACCTGGTGGCTTTATGGCAGCGAATGCCTGCCCCCAGACCATGTTTATTGGTGGTGTGGCCATGGGGTGTTTGCAGCTGGTGTCTTCCCTGCTCTACGCTTTGTGCTGATGGGTTTTGTCCCATCTTTGATGCTCTGCATCTGCTCTAACAAGGCTTGGCCGGGCCCAGGCTCGCTGCCTCCCCCTTTGGCCTTGGAGATTGTCCTGAGAAAGGCAGGAGGGGAATAGCCTGGAAGGGAGCAGCCGTTTGCTGGTTCATGTCTGGTTCTCTGCTTGAGCTCAGGAAGACACTGGCGCCTGGGATGCTGACATGATTTCCCTCTGGTGTCTTGCTGGCAGGTTTGGGAGGAGCATGGTGAGCTCTGCCTCAGCCCGTGCAGCCACTGAGCCTGGAGGTGGAGCTTCTGGTGTAAGGAGGGTGCAGTCAAACTGAATGATGCTGCAGGCAGGACTGTGGGATGCATCCAGCACTGGGACCACAACACAAGAGGGATGTGGAGCTGTTGGAG
>NW_009931730.1:8717-9057 GCF_000696875.1 Nestor notabilis | reverse complement strand
TCCAGCGCTGCCGCAGCCCCGGGGCCGGGCGGCTCAGCCGCGTCGTCTCGGTTCCCAGCTTCATCTGGGGCTGCAGCGACAGGACAAGGGTGATGGGTTCAAACTACAACAGGGGAGGTTCAGGTTGGAGATAAGGAAGAAGCTCTTCCCTGTGAGGGTGCTGAGGCGCTGGCACAGGGTGCCCAGAGAAGCTGTGGCTGCCCCATCCCTGGCAGTGTTCCAGGTCAGGTTGGACAGAGCCTTGGGCGACATGGCTTAGTGTGTGGTGTCCCTGCTCATGGCAGGGGGGTTGGAACTAGATGATCTTAAGGTCCTTTCCAAACCTGACTATTATGTGATT
>NW_009931730.1:3850-8608 GCF_000696875.1 Nestor notabilis | reverse complement strand
GAGCTCTGGGGCTGAAGAGCTTCGGAGTTTTGCTGGTTTCTGGATTCAGGTGGAGAGGCTGGAATGTGCTTTAGGGGAATAAAGTTGTGAGATGGAGATTCACATCTGAAACTGGATTTGGATCCCACTGCAGACTAAACAAATGTGACTGCGAAGCTACTTAATGCTGAGCACTGAGAACAGGGGCAGTCGTGTACATATGCATTAGTGTGTCTGCTCTGCTCTGCAAGAGGCAGCTGCTGGTGAAGATGTAGGAAGAATTTGAATTGTTTTCTGTTGTGGGAGGATTTAACTGAAGAATGTTGTCAGCCTTGGTGCCAGCCTCACCTGCAGCACACCCAGCCAGGCAGTGGAGCTCAGGGATGCTTCCATACACTCACAGACAAGCAGTGGGGCTCAGAGATGCTTCCACATGCGCAGGGACAAGTGGAGGGGCTCAGAGATGCTTACACACACACATGGAGGCAATCAGTGGGCTTCCACACACAGACCTGTGCATAAGCACTATGGTCTGTGCAGTGTTTGCTCCCTGCAGGCTCTTTTCTCTGAACTCTAGAGAGCTGAACAGAGGAGACACCTTTAAGTCCTCCCTCCCTTCCAGCCAGCACTGGGAAGGCTGCTTTTGCTTTGCTTTACTCCTTTAGCCTGTAGCAGCTGCCCAGACCTCTCCTGAGCAGCACTACGTGCACCTTGACACTGCTCTGTGCAGTGTGTGCTCCCTGCACTCTGTTTTAACACTATGTGGATTGCTGTGTGCTTGGTGTGATTGAGAAACAAGCGCACACAGAGAGCATTAAAAGGTGAGCGTGGAGGGAGCTGGGTGGGATCTGTAAGTCATCCAAGACTCCATGTCAAAACATCCCCACCCCATTCCTTGCATGGCTGGGATGCTTTGCAAAAAGCCCAGACTTCTCAGTAAATCCCAGAGGAACTGGCACAAAAGTAACTCTGGCCCAGTCCAGCTCCATGAAATTCAGTGGAGTCTAATCCCACTGTGCTGCTTGTAGCCAATGCTCACTGAAGCTTTGCTTATTCCACTTAGGTGTAAGCTGGCAGAGAAGGGACAGATGCCTGTGAGTGTTCTTAGCTTAAATCAGGAGCAAGGTGATGGCGTGGCATTGGAACAGGCAGGTGAAGGGAGTCTCCATTTCCCAGCTCTGCTTGTGGGCAGCAGCATTCTCAATACACTCACAAGCTGGTCCCAGCAGCTCTGTCTTCTCAGTGCTGCCAATTGTCTGCTTCAGGTACCAAGCTAAGGTTAATCTTGGGGCTATGATGATAAGCAGGGTTTGGAGAGGCTCAGGAGCAACAGAAGTCTTGCTCTGCTGATGCTGCCTCTTCCTTGTGAGGACCTGGATGGACAAGCACAGCCAGGCTGCTGCGAGTGGTTTCCTTTCCTTGAGTGAAGAATTGGGCTCTTTCCTGGGGTGGGAACAGGACTGGAATGGCTCAGCCTGCTTTAGGAAGGAGAGATTGATGTGCTGACCTTTCCCAGAACCAAGTAGTGGATGGGAGCTGCAGCCAAGAGGCAATTCCCAGTTGTGAGCCAGGTTTTTAACCAGTGCAGAGGGCTGGAGCATTGCTGCATGGTCAAGATGTGACCATAAGTTGCTTTCTACTTTATTTAAGGTCTCATCGTGGGCTGAGAACCTTCCAGCAAGGGGGAAATTCATGTTTCTGGGTTACAAGCAGGTATTTTGTGTTGAACTTCAGTCCTGCCAACCCTGAATCCTCTGCTTGGTGCATCGGGACCCCTGCTTGGAAGGTCAGGGGCTCTGCTCTGGATGCTCTGTGGCTGCTGCCCCAGATAACGTGTGTTGTATAATGTGCACACTCCAGATACTGACGTGGGCGAATCCTCCAGGGAGAACAGAATTCACTGCTCAGGTCTCAACATGTCCCGTAGGTGTTTGTTGCCATGAGCATGAGCTGGCTGGGAAGCTGCCAGCGGAGCATGGATGGATGGATGGATGGATGGAGTCCTCCTCTTCCATCCAGACACTCAAAACCACCCTGGTGCACTCAAAACCACACTGGAGAAAGCACTGACACGAGGGTGGAACAGCACCCACAGTGTGTCTGATGCTGCCTGGAGTCTGGCTCTTAAGAGGGGCGAACATGCTGCACGCTGCTGAGTTTCAGCTTTCCCCATGGCAAATCCAAGGCTAAAATGAACTCCAGGAATTTTAGTGCCTTTGTCGTCTGCTGCTTTAAAAGGAAAAGAGCTTTGGAGTTGTTCCCCCTTGTGTAGTTTGTAAGTCTCGTGGGGTCCCAGTGTTTGAGGGTTTCCTGTTGTTTGTAGGCTTGAACTAGAAGAGCATCTGCTCTTCCACGTTGCCCTGGCTTCAAGGAGTGGGGCTTAAACCAGTGTCATCCACTGGGAGAGCTGGTGCTTCGGGGATAAACTGATGCAGCATCAGTGACTTCAGTGAAGTTGCTTCTATGCAGTGAAGTGCTAAGGCAGTGCTGGATTTACACCTCCTTGAGCTCAGTGGGACAGGCTGGTGTAAACCTAGAGTGGATCTGCAGCTACATATCTGAATTGGTGGTATCTTACTCCTTGTCTTGTATTTCTAACCCCTGCCAACTGTAACAAAGGCCCCAGATAAGGGTTCCTGCACTGGTAACAGTGTCTTTCAGCCCTGCTGTACTTACCCTGCACAGAGATCACTTTGGCTGCATGATAAGGCTCTGGAGGAGCTGGAAACTGAGCTCCAGATGTTGTATATTCCCTTTTTGAGGTGTGAACTTCTTTCCTGTGTGTATTGGGGCAGCTCAAAGGAGTGAACGTTTTGCTGGGTGGCAGAGATTGCTGGCCAGGTCTTGGTGTTGCACTGGGGTATCACTCCTGGAGGTGATTCAGTGCCATAGAGGTGGGTTAAGCTGGGCACAGGGGTGTTAGGGGCTGGGAAACGTGCAGGTCAGGTTTGCTCGTGCTGAACAAAGAGCTCAGCCCGTTTCCATGGGCAGGAGTTGGGCTCTGGTGGCACCAGCCCTGCTCCGCATGGGGAGGTTGGGTGGCCCTGGCAGAGCAGCCCTTTGTACAGAGGGGCTGCAGGGTCCCTCGCAGGGCTCCCCTGGCCTCCCCTGACCCTCTTCCCGGCATTCCCAGCCCCGCTCCCTGCGTCAGAGCCCCGCCATGACTCACGCCTGGGATTCCTCAGCTCTGAAGTGGCTCCTTCTTCCCCCCCCTCATCCCCAGGTGCTTCATTTCCAAAGCCCTGAATTGCAGGGTGTGCCCAGGAGCTCTCGCAAACAGCGCAGGCCCCGGCAGGAGCGGGCAAGCTCCATTCCCAGCGGGTGATGAATCCCTGGCTCCGCGCCGCCGGGCTCCTGCCAGCCCCAGCAGCCAATGTGGAGCACCCAGAGCTGCTGAGCTCTGGGCTTTTGCTGCTCTTGCTAAGTCATTGCTTTGCAGGGATGGCGAGTTTTAATCTCCTCTCAGCAATAGCCATGTTTTGGTACTGGCTTGGCTGGCTGCGAGATCCCAGTTCCCACGGGGAGCAGCTTCCCAGGGTGTACGGGGAGGGTGGAGAGTGGAGCAGGCTGCTCCGGCGCTGGGCTGCCCATCCCGGCGTGTCTCACCCCGTCCAACCTGCAACCTCAACCCCTTCCTGGTGCCCTGCCCGCTGGGTGCTGCCCCAGCTCACCCAGGCCCCCCAGGTTTGGGGACTGCCCCACGGGTCTGTGCACTGGAGACATCAGTGGGGCTGGGGGGGAGCAGAGCTGGGTGGTCTGGGCTTGAACCATCTCTGTTTCCCAAAGGTGGGCATGTGCCACCTCTTCACATGCACCACGAGTGCTTGGTTGTTGCTAGTGAGGATGCTGAGGGATACGTGGTGTTTAAGCAGCAGAGAGGGTGAGTAGCTGAGGCTTCAGCATCTCCTCTTGAGCGGGCAACAAACTGACCCCCAGTTACAAGCTCCGGTTGCTAATACGTGCAGAAGCCCAAGGAGCAGGTTGTCACAGTGCCTGCCAGCAAGGCTCAGCACCAGGGGAGCTCTGCAGCCCCTGCCAGGCTCTGGAAGCTGTCTCAAACTCAGCATCCATGCAGAGAGGAGGTGATGGCGTGAGGTTGTAAATGGCCTTTGGGCCACACTGAGCTTGGAGCCTACGAAACGTGTCCAGACAGACCCTGATCTGAGCTGCAGTGATCACAGGTACATCTGAACTGTCCTTTCTGTTTTCCTTTGCTCACTCAGCACAAAGGACACCAGCTCACCGCATCTGTCCTTGGCATCATGTCTGCACCATGGCCAGGCTGAGCTTCCCAAGCCTCCATGAGCTTTCCAGGCTGGAAAGAGGAACATCTCCATCTCTGCTGTGACCTGATGGAGGTTAGCATGGGCCACAATCCATACTCCAATACATCCTGTCCCTAGCTGTGGGAAGAACTGCTGCCTCTCTGCGATTCCCAGCGATTCCCACTGTTGCTCTGTAGCATAAATGGTGTGTATGGATGGGAGAGCAGGTCAGGAGGGGCTGGAAAAGGCTGGTTTCACTCATGCCTTGCAGGGAATGACACGTTGCTCCCACACACGCTGCTCCCCACCCTTCTTGCCCCCGTGCTGGGGCTCTGTCCTGCTGGAGGGATTAAACAGGGGCACACATCAAATAACCACTCTTATTGCCATCTAGTTCAGGTGAGGCTTCCTCCAGGCCTGTGGATGGGCAGGAGCTGGGGCTGGGTGGGGAGGCTGGTGAAGCAGCAGCCCTGGCATGGCTGGAGGCAGAGGTGCGGGACCTGCCGGTGCTCCC
>NW_009931730.1:3248-3767 GCF_000696875.1 Nestor notabilis | reverse complement strand
TTTGGTCAGGCCCGGGACCCACCGCCGAGCTGGAGCATGGGGAGAGACCTGGAGCCAGCTCCGAGGGGCACCTCCGCGCCTCTCCTGTCCCTCCCGCCTGGTGGCAGCTGGGGTCTGGTTGGGCTTTGCCACCAAGTGATGGGCCAAGTGTGTCCTTCATCCCGTGGGCTGTGGCAGCAAGATGTGGCACTGGGAGCCACTGGGCTATGAGGCTGCCGGCCCCATCCCACACTGGGTGACGTGCTGGGAATGCCAGCATGGAGCCCCCCTGATCCGCTTCTCCTGAAGCAAAGCCAGGCTGAGGACACCTCAAAGGTGAAGCTCCCTCAGCAGGTCTGTGCAGGCTCCTGTCTCCCAGGAGCTGGAGACCCCAGGGTTGCCCTGAGCCTGGCAGGGATGGAAACCGAGCTCGGGGATGGAAACTGAGCGCAGGGATGGCTACAGGAGAGGGTGTTCCACATGTCTGGGATGGTGAACAACAGAAAGGGGCAGCCCAGCCTTGCAGCTTGGCCGCCCCGG
>NW_009931730.1:311-2886 GCF_000696875.1 Nestor notabilis | reverse complement strand
TCCCTCATCAGGTCTGTGCAGGCTCCTGTCTCCCAGGAGCTGGAGACCCCAGGGTTGCCCTGAGCCTGGCAGGGATGGAAACCGAGCTCGGGGATGGAAACTGAGCGCAGGGATGGCTACAGGAGAGGGTGTTCCACATGTCTGGGATGGTGAACAACAGAAAGGGGCAGCCCAGCCTTGCAGCTTGGCCGCCCTGATGGGCTGCAGACCAAGGGGAGCCCCCCGGGGGTGCTGTCCCCATGGTGGCTCCGGGCAGGACCGGCTGCGAGGTGCTGCAGCCCAGCTCCATGAGCCAGGCAGGGCTCAGGCGTGCACATTCCTCCCCACCTTGCTCATGGACACCAAAACCGGGCCTTATATGGTGAGAAAAGCCGGCGCCGGCTGCTCCTGCTCCTCCTTGCGGATGGGGTCGGGCATGTTTGCCTCCACCCAGCCCTGCCCTGCCTGCAGGTGAGGCCCTGGGGACGAGCACAGCCCTGGCTCTGCGGCGTCTGGCTGATCTATGGGGCTGGGGAGCATCCCCCACAAGCCGGGAGGTGATGGGGGGCAGCCCCGTGGTGGGGCTGGGGCTCTTCCATCTCAGGTGGAGGGTAGGGACAGCACAAATCACTGCCTGCTCATTGAGCTCCCTCCTGCTTGCTGAGCTCCTGCTCTGTTCGGGGCTGGAGTAGTTGGGTAGGAAAACTGCATTTTACCCCCCTCAACTTAATCCCATTTTAGGCCACAGGCAAAACCAAAGAGGGGAGACTGGGGCACAGCCTTGTCCAAGATCATGCAGGGAAAGGAAATGAAACTCTTGGCTTTGCCCACGACTGGGGGAGTTCCTTGTCCCTCCATCTGATTTCAGCGTCAGTCCTTGGCTGTGGCTGTGCCAGGAGTCAGGTCCGGGAGGTGACCCTGCAGGATCCATCCTTCTCCTCCTGACTTGTCCCCTGGCTCTTGGAGCTGCTCCAGACGTGCTGTGGAACAGGGGGAGCACATGTGGGTGATGGGGGGCTGGCAGATTAAACTGGGCTGGGAACAAGAGTGGGCTCAAGGGTATCCTTTGAGCTCAGTGGGTGCAATGGAAAATCTCTGGAGCTCTGGGCCATCCTTCCTCCATGCCAGGAACACGTTTCCATCTCGCTTCCCACACATTTAACAACATGTGGAGGGATTTTCCTCCCCTTCAGTACAAGTATGAGCTAAGCTTGTGCCAGGTTTCCCCTGTCTCCATTGACTTGTCTCTATGAGCCTGGTGGCTCAGTGCCCTGCTACAGACGAGCTGGTGACTGGTTTTAATGGGAGCCTGGTGGGTGCTCTCTGCTTGTGTCCAGAGGAGCTTCCCTACATCTAGAGGGAAAGGAGAGGTGGGAGAAGAACCAGAAATGCTCCCACATGGATGACTTTGACGGGGAGCAGATGGGCTGAAAGCTGTTTCCAAAGGCTCATCTCTTTATCAACTTATTCTTAGTGTTCTCTTGCAGGATTTAGCCCTAAAGCACAACACAAGTGGGGTCTCTGTAGGCTGGAAAGGATTCATGGCTCATTTCAGAGTGGGGCTGGCAGCATCCCCCCTTCCCAGCCAGAGCTTTCAGTTCCTCACCAAAGCCAGCCCCAAGGAGGGAATGTCCCATGTCTCTTCCCTGGGCTGGTGGGATCTGAGGTGTTGAGGGAGGTGTTGCTCCCTCTCGGTAGCTCTGCTGGGAATGGAGGAACACGCTCTAGGATCAGGCGAACCTGAAGCATCCATTGGCGTCCTGTTCCTCGCTTCGTGTTTTCCCGTTCCCCTGTGAGGCCGGGCTCACTGGGAGACGGGAGGAGGCTGGATGTGGATGTGGGCTCCGGAGCTTGTGGTGCCTCCTGTGCAGTGGAGCCACCTGCCCAGCAGAGGGAGCCTGGAGCTCACACTTGGCTGCTCCGCACCCGCAGGCAGCGGCTCGGGTACGCGGTGCCCCAGATGTGGTGCGGGGCTCGGGCTCTCCCTGCCCCGGCCTCTCTCCTGGCTCCAGCCCAGCCGGGAGTGAGTCCCTGGGGAGCCTCCCGGCCCCACCAGCATCAGCCCCTGCTCTCAGCACCCGCTCTGGCTGTCTCTGGCCTTTGCCCCTGGCGTTTGGCTCGCAGTGGGCCACATCCCGGACATCTGATGGCTCCTTTCACCACGCTTGGGCTGAGGCTTCAGTCGTTGGCTCCAGACAGGGGTTGAGATCATGTTTGGGAAGCCTCTTGCAGCTGAAACCGATACGGCTTCACCTGGAGCTGGCTGTGCTTTGACTGCAGAGATGCAGCTCACCAGATAACGCATGAGCTGCCTTTATTCCACCAGCCCCATTACCAGCAGCTGGGTCTATTGGCTTCTGTGCTGGCTCAGCATCCTTGTAGGACTGGCCCCAGCACCCTAAAGGGGATCCTGAGATCCTGTTGCTGGTCCTGCCTGGTGTTTCTCAAGGGGACAAGGGGTGTGATGCCCTTCATGGGGCAAAGGAAAGCAATAGAGAGCTTCCCCAGGGAATTCCCCAGCTTTAAGGCTGGCTGTGTCCCTGCTGTAAGAACAGCTACAGAAATTGGTCCCGGTCCTTCAGTGCTTATGGGGTAG
>NW_009931730.1:0-273 GCF_000696875.1 Nestor notabilis | reverse complement strand
GTCCTGAAGCAATTGGGCTACCTCAGGCATAGCTCAGGTTCCACCAGTGGAATGCAGGAATTGTTCTGTGCCGCCCTGGTAGGATGTGGTTTGAGTCACACTTTCCAGTTGCCAGTGGGGAAACTGAGGCACGGAGCAGCGAAGCGACTGAAACAGTGAAATAGTGACTTGGGTCTTTCTCTCCTGCACCCTCCAACAGCGAACAGAGCCCGGGGTCCCTGCTCAGGCCCCAGGGCTCTCTCCCATTGCTTTGGGTGGTGAAAGCTCAGAAGC
>NW_009931729.1:2177-2405 GCF_000696875.1 Nestor notabilis | reverse complement strand
TGGCCGGGCAGAGGGGATGCTCCAGACCGGGATGGGGATGTGCTGGGCGGGGAGGGACGCACAGGGCCTGCGGGCAGGGGTTAAGTCTGCCCGGCCACGGCGAGGAAACCACCAGAATTCCCTAAAATGAGTACTTCAGGCGAAAATGGCGGAATTTCAGGCGAATCCGAAGGGAGGGAAGCTAAAGCAGCTTCGGCGGGATGCTCGCCGCTGCTGTTGGGGGGGAAG
>NW_009931729.1:0-302 GCF_000696875.1 Nestor notabilis | reverse complement strand
GGGAGGATAATTTGGATGTGCGAGAACAAACCAAGGTCATCAACACCGCCGAAAAGAGCGCAGGAACAATAGATTCATTTGAAACAATATTTTACAGACGTTTCGCGATCAATACGAACTGAAGCATTATGCTGTACCAATCTGTTAATGCTCTTAATGGTCTTCTCATTCCGTTCGCACACTATCCCGAGTCGATAGAGTAAAGTGATTATTACAGAGACACTTGCAGCATATTTGTAAAGAAACCCCTCCCCACACACACCTATTTTCACCACTGGTTTAAAGCGGGGTTATTCCCTTCG
>NW_009931728.1:1984-2237 GCF_000696875.1 Nestor notabilis | reverse complement strand
AGCGCTGGGCCCCAAGCAAAGCCCAAACCCGGCTGCTGAGGGGGAGAACAAGGAGTGCGACAGCCAGCGCAGGGCACACCTCGCTCGGTGGAGGGGGATATCCCTGTGGAACAGGGATAGAGCATCTCCCTGGGGAACGCTGAGGAGCAGGATGACCTGGTGTCCCCATCCAGCCTAAACCCCCCCACTACCCCCACGTGCCCCTCACACACGGCTCGTTCTGCACATCCTCCAGCTCCACCTGCTCTCTTTT
>NW_009931728.1:754-1972 GCF_000696875.1 Nestor notabilis | reverse complement strand
CAGCTCCACCTGATCTCTTTGCGGGGATCCGTTGGGGCAGAACCCCCCGGGAAGAGGGACCAGCATTTATTGTGCAGTGGAAGCTCAAGGTTCAATCCACGGTCATTAACAGCGGCGCTTAATTAAGCAGGTATCAGAGAAGAGGAAGGTCAGCAGCAAGAAGCAGTCTCCAGTTGCAGGGGCTCATCCAGCCCGTGCTGGTCCCTCATGCAGGAGTTAAGAGGGAACGTCTGTAGGGATGAAAGGAAGAGACACGTCACCCAGGGCTACATCCCTGTCCCCAGCCCGCTGCTCTCGGGGGGCGTCCCATCGATGGGGCCACCTCGTACCTGGTGGTGAGCTGACAAGACCCATGTCCTTGCCTGCAAGAGAAAGAGCCGTGAGGGGACACCAGCAGAGCCACCTCCAGACCCACCTCCTTTTCCCTATGTCCCTACTACAGGGGGATGAGGGATTGGGGAACCGGGGCCACGGGACCACCACAGCGCTGGATCTGCCGCCGGTCCTCACCTGAGGCCGTCTTGTAGCCATCGTTCTTGTTCTCTGCAGAGAGAAAGAGACATCAGCATCCACTGTGGGGCCGGTCGGGCTCCCCAGAGCAGCAGCTCCTGCCCTGCCTTCCTCCCGCACCCCTCCACCTCGCTGGACACGGGTCCTTACTCTGTTTGTACTTCCAGATCAGCCCGATGATGATGATGATGACCATGACCACGACCACGACCACGGCCGCCACCACCGGGGTGATGGACTGCCCAGGCTGCGGCTCTGGAAGAAGAATGGGAGGGTGAGGAGGTGGAAGGGGATTGACCCCACCATGGGCTCCACTGGCCCCAAAGGCCCCCCCCCGGCTCACCCCAAGCGTAGATGCCGGGTTGGAGCAGGCTGGCGTGTTCCACCTGGCACCGGAACCTGTCCTTGTCGCTGGGGTTGACCTCAATGGAGGCCGACATGTAGTAGGTGCCGTCGCTGTTGGGCGCGATGCTGCCCCACCACGTGTCCTGGTCCCGGACCTCGCCATCCTTCAGCCAGCTGAGGCTGATGGGCCGTGGGTAGAAGCCATGAGCGCGGCACGTCAGGGTCAGGATCCCGTCCTCCTCCTCCTTTCCTGACACTTGGACCACGGGGGGGGCTGGGAACGGGATGGTGGTGAGGGATCAGCCCACGTGCCCGCACGGCCCCAGTGGCCCCGTCTTGTCCTCACCTCTCCTCTCCAGCACG
>NW_009931728.1:333-556 GCF_000696875.1 Nestor notabilis | reverse complement strand
CAGTGCTCAGCGACATTCCCATCGTGTTCCCACTTCCTCTTGGTGACCTGTGCTGCCGCATCCGCCGCGATGAACGTCATGGTGCCCATGTCGAAGGCGATGAAGTCCTTCCCGTCGTAGGCGTTCTGCCTGTACCCCCTGGTGCTCCCGTCATCCAGGAGGTCACAGCCGTACATCCACTGCAGTGTGTGAGCCCCTGGACCAGCACCAGCGAGAGGGGGCT
>NW_009931728.1:0-224 GCF_000696875.1 Nestor notabilis | reverse complement strand
CTGCGGAATGGTCCGCGCGATCTGGTTCTCCCTATCCCAGTATTCCTGAGCCACGTTGGCCTCAATCCAGTGTGTCTGGGGCTGCACCCGCTCAGTCTCGCTGTCGTAGCGCACGAAGGGGTTCCCATCCACATATCCCAGCGACAGGTACTGGGGAACCCCTGGGCTGGGCTCTGACACAGCGACATAGATGTACCGCAGGGAATGGAGCACTGTGGGGACAC
>NW_009931727.1:0-19464 GCF_000696875.1 Nestor notabilis | reverse complement strand
GCCCTGGGCCGGCCGTGGCGCTTCTCCAGCAGCGCGGGCACCCATGGTGCTGCCGGGAGGGTCCTGCGGCGATCGCAGTATGCCCGGGACGGCAGGGGAGCAGCTCTTCCACTTTGTGGTGGAAAACGTGATGTTGCTGCGCCGCCGTTCTTGAAAACGTCTCTATCAAAACTAATGCCGCGTAGCTGTATTGTGCAAGCAAGGCAGGAGATAGTGATATGAAGGCGCTTGCAGGTAGGTTAGGGTAATTTCTGGCAGTTTTAATTTTAAATTTCTGTTCTTGTCCTAGGAATGCAAAGGACAAGCGCAGTCTTCAAAGCAGGTTCAAATTCGAGAAAAAAAACACCAAACCCTCGAGCTCTTTATCGTGAAGGGAAGCTGATACTTTCATTCTTGGGTACTGAATAGCCAAAAGCATGCTGTGTTTCATTAGAGCCTTTCTGGTACATTGACTGTATCAGGAGTGGAGAGAGCTGAGGTTAAGGAGAGCTCAACAACAGGAGAGGTGCTGGGCTACTGTTGAGAGTTTTTTGCTTTTTGGAGGCCAAGAATATGTAGGCCAAAACAATGCTGTGTTCTTTATGACATAGTGTCCTGGGTTCAGCTACAGCAGTCACTTTTTTTTTCTCCTTCTTAGTAGCCAGCTGTACCTGGCATTTTTCCTTTCAGTAAGATTTGTGAAGATTTAGCCATAGATGTGTGCAGTGTATTTTAAAAGGAACCTGGAAGCAATAGTTGCAAAAGTTGGTGAGGCCTAAAGACATTGCATGGTAACATTTTTGAAGCTGGTAAGGTTGGTTTGTATAGAACTACCTCCGCAGAAGATCTTACCTTACCACTATATTTGGTTGTAGTGTATAAAGGAGCTCTGTGGTTCTCAGGAAGCCTACCTATTTTTGTTCAGGTTAGCAACATCATACGAGTCAAATATCACAGAACACTTCGAGCTATGATTTGCTTGTATTCAAGGTTGGAGAAAGACTTGCAATTTATTGCAGAAGGGAAGACTGTTCATTGTATGCAAATATTAAGATATCAACTTCCGGGGGGGTTGTGTTTTTCTTTTAATGTAGCAGTTTCTGATGGCTAACAAGTTGGATACAGCAATGTGGATTTCCCGCTTGTTCACAGTTTACTGCTCAGCTTTATTTGTTCTGCCTCTTCTAGGGTATGTATTGTAATGTTATAAAATAGCATTTATAATTTGCAAAGTAACTGCACCTCCTTTTCATAGAGTTATTTTTAACAAAAGGGTAAATTTCTATTGTTCAGATTACTTGGATGCTTTTTGTCAGAATTAGATTGATATAAACCACTTTTGGATGCATTTGGAAAATATGTTGATCAGCTGTAAAGTAGTGGCAAATTGATATCTTTATGCATAATGATGAAGTAATGAGTTGTTTTACCTGTGGCACTTGCAGTAAGTCAATGTTACCAGGTTTTGAGTTGTATTTTGGTAACACTGCTTATATACAATAATAGAAATACTTCACGTATTATGCAATTGTGATGCAATTCTCAAGGGTGGAAGACTTCTGAACAGGGGCTTGGTTCATATGGTAACATCTCCTCTGATGATTTGCAGGTTGCATGAAGCAGCGAGCTTTTATCAGCGTGCCTTGCTGGCAAATGCTCTTACTAGTGCCCTCCGACTACACCAAAGGCTACCGCACTTTCAGCTTAGCAGGGCGTTTCTGGCCCAGGCTTTGCTGGAGGACAGCTGCCACTACCTGTTGTACTCTCTTATCTTTGTGAATTCCTACCCTGTTACAAGTATCCTTTACTTGTGTCATCCTGGTTATGTCTTTAAATATCTTAATTGTGTTATCCTGGTTATGTCTTTAAATATCTTAAAACTTGATTCTCTTCGTTGCCTGTGCCATGATTTGAAAAACTAGTTTAAACTAGAATATGTTTGCTATTCATGGAACATATCCTATGTAAAATAGGAGAGGCTTATGTTAATTGATCCATATTCAGGTTAATCATCTCTAACTAGTGCAGTGCAGTCTCTGACTACTTAAATTTTCTTTTCCTGAGACAAGTTTGGTGGATTTTATGACCAGCCTCAAGTGATACTTTGAGAAGTTGGTAACTTTCTCAATTATTACTAGTACAGGGTTTATATATGATTCCTCAGTGTGAGTAGGACATGCATTACGTAGAGAGAAATTATTCAGCAGTAGCTTTTTCAGATAAGTTATTAAACAGAGTCTAGAAAAAAGGCTCACTCCTGTGGCTTGTCAAGGGTCATATGCAAGAACTGATTTTTTTTTTTTTTTTTGTGCCACTCTTAAGAACGTCCTACTTTTAATGTCTTTGGTAGAGGAATGTCTGCATTCTTGCTCTCTAAAATCTGGATGTCTGACAACTGCATGCTCTTTGGTATAGAAATGCTTTTTGTAGCTTTTCTTAATAAAAATATCATGATAATCTGTTTGATAGATTTTTAAGTAATAACCTCCTTTGTGTCTTTCATGCAGAAAGGATGCATTTCAGTAGAAATGCACTGGTGCATAATGGTGTTTGTTGTACTTTTGCATACCTGCATTCACACACATTTTGAAGTTAATAAAGTGTAGCTGAGAGCTGTAAGAAGCAAATGGAAGAGTTATAAATAATAGATCTTAGATGCATGCATGTCTTAACACAGTATAGGTCATTCCAGCCAACCTGTTGTAAAGAGCCATCAAGCTATAGCTTGTGTGTTTGCGTAACGTGACAGAGAAATTAAGTACTTGTGCAGTCTATAATTTTCCTTATCGCTTGCTTCAGTGAGTATTTTTCCAGTTCTGCTATTCTCTTTGCTTCATGCTGCTACATATACAAAGAAGGTTCTTGATGTAAGTAAGATATGATGTATAGTACAATTCATGCTGCTGGGATTCTTGGGTTTGTAAATGGGTTTGAGCTGCAGCCATAGTTTCTTTTAGCTACACTAGGGGAGTTAGAGTGAAACTAGTATGGAATCTCAGCACAGAGAATACGAGAAATCTTTTTTTTTCCCCTTCCTTCCCCCTAGTTCTGTTATGACTCAATGATATGTTGACACTAATTATTTTTCTTCAAATGCTGTTCTTTGAAGGATACAAAAGCAGTGTAACAGTTAAGTTGAAACTTAAGACATGTCTTTTCAAGCTAAACCATAGCCTGTGAAATTTCATGTTCTAGTTCAGTAGTAAAATAACAAACTGCAGGGTGAGGCTAGCAAGCAAAATACTTGCCAGTTGGCCCTGCTACTCCATGAAGTGCCTTGTGCAGTTGATGTAACTCCAGCTTCTGGTGTTCCTAACTAGGCTATCTTGCTACCATTGGTAATTCCTCCTGGCGGGCAGAGTAAGGATCGTGGCCATCTGTGTGCAACTGAACCTAAAATGGGTGGGTGAGGGAATTGCAACACCTCATGTTTTTAATTGAACTCTATGTAATTATGGGGTTCCAAGTTTATGGTGGTTTTCTTTGGGATACTAATCTCAATACCTTTAAAGGATCTAGTCTTAAACTGCTGAAATCAGTTGTAAGTTATAATTGTTAGTATTTTGATTTCTTTGTGCTAAAGAAGATAGGTGTAACTTGTGTGTTTTCTGGCTTTTTTTGGTTTGTTTTTTTTTTTTTCTTCTTTAAAGGCACGAAGTTCAAACAGCATGCCCTTTCTGAGAAATATTTTGGAGAAACTGAATGCTAATCAACAGAATATTCTGAAATTCATTGCTTGCAATGAAATTTTCTTGATGCCAGCTACAGTTTTTATGCTCTTCAGGTAAGAATTACCATAAATAGTTTCAGGATTAGAAACTGTCTACACGAGATTACTTTTTGAAATTGAGTTTTCTGTGGGTCATAGATCTCCATTTGTATGGTTCTGGCTGACCAAGGCTTGAATTTAATTTGTTTGATTCCTAGACTTATTAAGTTGGTGCATCATGAAATCAAAGTGTTCACTCTGATACAACTGAGCACCAAAAGAAACCATTCCCGTTCATAGCCTTGGTGACATTGTTGGGTCAAATCAAAGTTTTTCAGGCCTGTAACTTGTGTTCTTCTGTATTGTTCCGTAAGTTTAATTTTGTTAGTGTAATGGAATATTAAGCTCTTCAGCTTCACTGAAAGTGAACTCTTAATTTTGGCTACTGGATTCTAGAAATTTAACTGGCACGGTATTTAATTCTGCTGAAAATGTGCAAGCAGGAGTAGGTTATGTCCTCTCCTGTGTTACTTCTGACCAGTGACCCTTGTCTCTGATTTCATTTGGTTTTGCCTGCTCTGCAGCCTGTTGAATTCATTTTGAGGATCTTGAGCATATGCATGTTGGAATCCTACTGAAGTCATATAGGCATAACTATCTTTCTTTTAATATTTGGAAGGGGAGTATGCCCTTTGTTCTGTACAAGTCCTAGCACAGCGAGAGCATTAGTCTTGAGTGGGCTCACAGGCAGTAGAAGGAGGGCTTTATCTTCTTGGAAGTTGATAGAATGCATAATTTGTCTTTTGATAACTCTGCTGAACGCTTCAGCACTGAAGCCTTCCATTTCATTTAAGGCCACTTAACAACTGACAGATACACTTTGTATCCAGTATCTGAAACTTTCAAGTGCTTTAAACTTCTCTTTAGGAGCACTTTTTTTATTCCCTCCTTCCTTCTCTCTCTCTTGAAAATTTAGTATGGGAAGTATTGCTAATAGGTCACCTAGTAGATACTGTATCATATACCAAATTTTAAGATCATATAATGGTTAAATGCAGCTATTGTGAGAATTTGTTCTTTAAACTGGTTTAGTGTATTAAATTGCTTGTAGATACTCTACAGGTGCAGTATTTCCTCTTTTCTGCCTCCTGTAACTCACTACTTTTATTTATTTATTTATTTATATTTCTCCCCTGGGTAAAGATACTGCTCATACTCGAAGGAGCTCTAGTTATTTGAACTGTTACGTTCAACTTCAAACAAAACTTTTTATACTGCGTTATGTAAAGAAACTTCAGTCATAAAAATCAAACTCATGGTACTTCTGTGCTTTGCTATGTATGATTTGTATTCTACTCTTTCACTATTTTACAGCAATGTCACATGAAACAGCAGCTTTTTAAAATACCAAAACCTAATTTCAGTGTAGCTGAAGTAGTTGGATATCAGCTTGGCATTAATGTCTCACTACATCTATAATAGTCTCCAATGTATTCTGAGATGTTCTGCAAAAGATACTAGAAATATGGTTCAGATATTAAAAGTGTTATGATTAGAGCTGAAAAAGTTTGCTGTAGCTGGACTATTTATGTCCATCAATTTCTGTGCTTGACCAGCAAGCTTTTCTTAATACTGAACAGGTGTTCACCACACTTCTGTGATCCTTTGCCCACTGCCAGAAATAAGACATGTAAAAAACTTCATAAATATAAAATCAATACAAGAACAGCACTTCTTTAACTGCTTTGTTGAGCAGTTTTATTCTATAATGTAAGTTTCTGCCTTTGTAAGTATATGGTTATTTACTTTTTCTTGTCAGTTATATATAACCTGAACCAATGTGACTCCAATCTAGCTAAAGCCCTGTTGTTTTGTTTTGTTTTTGGCAGTATTAAGCTCTACTTCTCTGTTCTCTTTCAGTGGGCAAGGGAGTCTGCTCCAGCCATTCATTTACTATAGATTTCTTACATTACGCTACTCCTCTCGGCGAAATCCATACTGTCGGTAAGCACTAAACTGATTTTGGAAGTTCATGTTTAACAGCATAGTGTTTAGGCATTCAGAAATTTTTAATTCTAAAATGAATGCATAATTTGTAATACTAAGTCTCTATAATTACCATGTGGAATACACCTGGATGCTGGTCAAGGTTACATTTATTTTGTGTAACCGAACGTTTCTGAAATGTTCCCATCCTCGAATGGGAGCTTACAGAACATGCTTGTGTAATTAAAACTGTGCTTTGGGTAAGAAAATCTTTCAATTGTTCTGCAACCATTTACCAGAAAGAGATCCTTATTTTTGGATTCCAGGCCTATCTAAGAGTAAGTCTATACATTAATAGGAACTTAAGAACTTGTGTTACCTTGACAGAAAAAAAACAAAACCCACCCCTGTGGATGATCTTAAACATGTTCACTACCTCCTTTAGTTAAATTCATAGGTTAATTATAATTGAAATAGAGCCTTATTGATTTTGTCTGAAAGTTGGTCAAGCTTCAAACTTTGAGACCATATATATTCCTATGAGAGTTTGCTCGAGTTAGCGCTTTCTTGGATTTTTTCTTATGACAAGTGTTGCATAGCATAAAATTTTGTGAATATGCTTTCTGGTCTGATCGCTATGCTATTAGAAAATGGTTTGCTAAACTAACCAATAAAGTGTGTTTTGCTGCTATGGTATGCAAAGGTGGGTCTGAGAATTATAAACTTCATCACCTCCTATTCCCTACTGTTTCATAAGAAATCATTTGTTCCATCTCAGTTCATGTCTTCTTTTTAACAACAACAACAAACATATATAAAGGTGCTTTATTACTTTAATATCTAAAAATAATTTAAGTTGTACAATAATAGAACTAGCTTTCAATAGAGCTAGTTTTCCAAAGATTCTGCTGGCATTTATGTAGTTTTAAGGGAAACTGGTGTTTTGGGCTGTATTTCTCATGTCTGTCTTCTAATGCTTCTAGTGCAGAGTTCTTGCATTCTGGCAACAAGCAGCACAAACACACAATCACCTCCCAGCTTCTTACACACTTTTTGATAAAGCATTACCCTGTCTTTTTTTTATAATTTGGGGGGGTGAGGTGGGAGTGTTGGCTGTTGTGTGGTTTGTGGGGTTTTGTTTTGGTGTTTTTTGGTGGGTTTGTTTTTTTTTTTTTGGGTGTGTGGTGCTTTTTTTTTTTTTTTTTTTTTTGTGGTTTGTGTTTTTTTTCCTTGAAGGTGGAACTTTTCTGTTGCTTTGTTTCATTTGCTGGAAGCCAATGAACTGAAGTTAATTAAAATGTTAATGTTTAAAGGACAATAATTCAGAAGCTCTTGCAAAATACAGTAATGCTTGAGTTGATAGATTTAGATGATACTTACTTCTGATAAATTCTGTAGGATTTTAAAACTCTTTAAATCTGATTTTTTCAGGACTCTCTTCACCGAGCTGAGGATTGTTGTTGAACACTTAATAATGAAGCCCTCATGCCCTGTTTTTGTAAGAAGACTATGCCTCAGCAGCATTTCCTTTATAAGCAGATTGGCACCAACTGTTGCATAGCCAAATTTCAGGCACTTGTGTCTTGTGAACATTATGAGCAGCTGGCACTTCTGCTGATGATTAAAAATTCCTGGTTTTACACTGATCTCACTCCAGGCTGTATAAAAATGTGTATATGCTTTTCTGGAGATAATATGAAATTTAGCATATCAAAAGCAAGTAATGGAAACTTAAAATTACTGTGCTGTATTGCTAATTGGTGAAAAAAGTAGCTGCATCCTATCTAAAACATGCCCAGTCATACAGAATTGGGTTTTTTTAGGAATCAAGAGTTGTTTGAGGCTGATTAAATCTTTAAGGTCTATACTCAGTAGGTTTATGTTAGTTGGAACTATAGCTGCTATAGGATGTCTCCAGTGGATAGCAGTTGGTACATGTAACTATGCAGTACATTTTGGACAGTATTCTTCTGCTTACTAAATACATCTGTAGTACCATTTCATCTAAATTACTCAGTGTAAAGTTACTACCCACTTTGAATTTAACAAAAGGGATTAAAATCAATGAAGCTGACATAGTTAACACCTTTTCTGAAGGAGAGGCTACTTTTATTGCTACTACTTAAAAAGAACTTTTCCAAGTTTCTACCTTGTGATGTAGTCTTGTGTTGTTGGAAGAAGTCTCGAGACTGATCACAGAAAACTGCAGTTGTCTTATAACAAAATGTTTTATCAAGCCAAATTGCTGACCTGTAGGCTTTTCAGACAAAGATGCAATGCTTAAACTTTTAGCCATCTCTTAAATGAACTAATCAATGTAAACGAAGTAACTTTTGCAGAACCATTGCAGATTTGTTCTTGTGTCTACACAAATGTGAGACTGCAGTAATTCAAGCATGTCAGCTTTTTAGAAAATTAATCTGTAGCTAGCTCTGTATAGATTGTTATTCCAGTTTCTGAGACTCTCATTGTGATGGGAAATTTGCATAAAGGATTGCACCTGTTTAGGCAGCTTCTGAAACAAATGGGTGTAGGATTTCTTGGCATAAATCCATCCGATGACTGATCTGAAGCCAGTGTCATGACTAGAGACGTGATTATTAACTTGAGTGCTGATTATGCATTCACCCAGCAGCTGAAAGGTAGGTAAGTGGGGGAGGGGAAACAAATTAATATTAATCTGTCTGACCACAATTTCTTTCCATAAATTCAGGGCAAAGTATTTGCCAACTCTTGTGTAGTTAATGTTAGTATTCTAATTGCATAAAATTAAATGGGTTTCCTTGGCCTTTTGTAAACTCCTATAGCACTGTACTTAACTATTCTTTCTTGTTCAGAGAAATCTTATGTGAAACACTTTCAAAAACAATCTTGAAGCAAAGTATTTTTCTGTAACGGTTGAATTATCTTGGTTTTGATGTGGTTATCATTCAGACTTTCCAGTTGTATTAGTTTGTTAGATCAGAGCCATGTATTTATAGACTTTGGTTTTTGCTCAACCTCTTGGTACTGACAAACCAATTGGTAATTGAATATGATATTCTTTGACTACTTGTCTTGCTCTCTGAACATGATTAGCTATTTGTAGAACACTTGCACACTGCAGAAGCAACTGCATGCAGTAATGCTCTACAGCTGCTAAAGACTTGCAATGAGATTCACTATATGTATATCCTGTAATTTGAGGATTTTATAAAAACTAAAATTTCTACTGCAATAAAAGGAGTGTTAAATGTAATTTGCCAAGCTCTTCAAGCTTATTTTCTCTCTAATAGAATGTACTGATGCTTGAACCTGGAAGTTGAGCAGAATGCTGTCCTGTGTGTATGTGTGCATGTTCTTATATTCCCAGCTGCTTCTGTATTGGGACACAATGTCTTGTGCATTTTTAAATTATTTTCTAGGGAATTTTGCCTTCTAAAGTGCAAAAATGTACGACCCTTTCCTTCAAAATTTAACCTGAGAATAAGCACAGCAACAACAGTGTCTAATCAGAGCAGAAATCTAGACCATTCCAATTCTTCAGCAGTTTCTAGACCTTCTTTGTGTTACGTGGTAAACTTTTGAGTGGTGATGTCAGACTATTCAGCTTTTTGCACCATTGTGATTTAAAAATTAATGTGATCATCTAAATTGGTCCTCTCTAGGGGGAGTGGAAGGCATATAAATACTTTTGTTATTTCTGAGCAAATTTTTGTGGTCTAAGACTGCTGTTAAGGTTGCAGTCTACTGTATCTTTAATTGTATGCTGTTATTTAATGAGAGGAGTCTAAATTGGATCCAATGTATTGCAACTGTAACTGAAGGATGCTAAGTCTGAGATCCAACTCTATGAATTCACAAGGAAGATTAAAAGGAATATGTGAATGAGATTTCAGTAAGTAGGGAGTTGGAAGACAGTGCCATGAAGGAGAAGTTGCATGTGGATACTGAATTTCTTGTTAACTCTTTCTGTAGTCTTAAAAATGGGTCAAAAGGAGAAAGTAGATTTGATTTGGCTACTACTGCATTTTTGGGTTTGCGTGGAGTTGCTTGACAAATAAGGCCTGGATTCTACTTGTGGCCTGGTAAAACTTAACTCTCTGATGTGCCAAGAAAACATTGAACAAAGGGATAAGAATAACTTCCAAGCAAAATAAATAGGGCAAATGACCTGCAATCTGCATCAACTTTGATTTTTGTACTGCAGCCTTTAGGTTGCTTAAGTGATAACATCAAGTTTTCTCAGCACTGGCAAAAACATTCTGTCCTTGTGCCTGCTTCCTTACCACAGTTTGACTGTTTCTGTACTAACAAATTAAACACCTGAAATTCTGGTTGTGTCCTGATAACTTGAGATTTTTCTTTGGGGAAAAGAACTATATATATGTTCACGTTGCTGTGCTGTCAACACCTAGCTGTGATGCAGAGGCTGTAACAGAAGTCTGGTAGTACAGATATTTTGCAACTGACCAGAAAATGCCTCCCAATCCCTAACGTGAAGTAGAAGAGTTTTTGTCCTACTAGAAGGTTACCTACCCAATGTGGCAACTGTTTCCACTGGTATAAATCATGCTGGTCATTTTTTTTTCTTTGTCTAAGATTTCATAGGTTAAAGTGCTTTTGCAGATATTCTGTAGGTAGACCTACCCCTTGCTGTGCACAAGCTTGCTTTACGAGTGACACTTCAGTGTAAGACTTGTCTGTTCTCCCCTGCAGATAAATAAAGCATCAGGACCCACTGGGTCTATTGGAGCAGCTAATGCCAGTTGGGATTTCTTACACACAGAGCAATTCACTAATGCATCTGTCCTTTCCTTTATTATCTTTTATTGAATTTTATACTTGTCATTTTTGTGCTGTCACATTTTATGTTTTGCTCCCTTAGATCAGTGTTGAAGGGGAGCACTATCTGCTAATGTTATAATTTACATGTTTTAAGGATTTTTAATTTATTATAATCGTGAGCCACTATTTCTAACAGTTTCTGAGCTGCTAACTAAATATGTTATAGTACTGTCCAAACAAATAATGCAGCTGTTTATTTTGTACAATCTGCATTGAACCGTTTTATTGTTAGGCACCTGTATTGCAACATTTGCTGTACAGACCCCTTGTTAACTAAGGAAGTACAGTTCTTGCCCATTTTACAGACTGGAACTTCGTAGCCTGAGGCAATGCAAGAGCTCTGGCAGAGCAGGAAATCAAAAAAAGTTGGACAAGCATTTGGGGGAACTGTGATTTGTTTCTACACCATGTTAAGACTTCCTGGTTCTATTTCCAAAAATGATACTAACTGCTCCTTAAAGAGTTTCATAAAGTACTGTACCTTTCAGTGCTAAGATTAATGGTAGAAAAGACCATTAAGGTAGAACAGCATGTTCTTTTAAAGCCGTGTCAAAATTTGATTCCCATGTGCAAGAGCTAGGTATGGCCCCTTGTGTCGTCATCTTCCTGGTGAGGAGAAATAACACCACAGAGCAAGACTGCAAGCACTTACATGCTAGATGTTAGTAGGGTATGCTGATCTGTGGTAATTGTGTATAACTTTTAACTGCTGCAGTGCAAATATTTGTGGTTAAACTATAATACTGAAATTGGTTAGTGTATCTTTGTACTGTAACTTCTATTGTGCTGTATTTTTCTTACAGTCACAGGAAGAGTCAGGCCTTGCTGGTTTATATTGCCTTTTAAGGATAGAACCTTAAGCAATCCATTATTTAAAAAATTAATTATCAATATGGATAATATAATTGAATTTAAATGTGGATTCAAAAATACCTTTTACATAAAATGTCAGCATTACCTATAAACTTTTTCTGCAGAAGCTAGCTCTGTGATAATGGCAGATACTGTGCAGGTAAGGAAGTTTCATTGCTTGGTTCTCTGCTATCCAGATGGTACAAACTTCTAAAATGAATTGAAAAATTCATCTTTTACTTGTATTCAAGGACTGAGGCACAAAATGCTAATGTAAGGGCTCAGAGGGGAAATATAGTTCTCCTACATATTTGAGAAAATGTGAAGCCCTTTCAGGAAAATCTAATAAACATCATAATCACAGGCTGCTGACGCTAAGGAAAAAGCACCTCATTCGCTCTTTCTTTTATGCAGCGATTTAGTGGTCCCTACTGATTTTCAAATTGGATCACTGCAGTAAATCATCCATACCAGTACTTGTGAAAGAAAGCACTGGGATCCATATTTGTTTAGTGCTGTGCTTAAATCAGCAAGAATGATAAATGTGATGCTATGAAATTGGAAATATCAAGGGCTTTTCTCAGTGAATGAGCAAGTATCTCCATTTGTAATTTATTGTGACCCTTTTTCACTGTATGTGCTTTGTATGTCAAATATTTATTTTGAAACAAATTAAATTGTTTTCTGTATTGATACAGCTATGGTTTTGTTGATGTTCTTGAAATCGAATTGCATAGTTTTTTCTGGATTTAAAATATTACCAGTGTTATGTTGCAAAACAGCACTTGTTTAAGTTCAAATCTTTGAGTTACTGACCAACAGCTTTCCATGCTAAATGTTCTAGGCGTGTGTTGTGGCTTTTTGTTTTGGTTTGTGTATTTAGAATAGTTCAGGACACAGTAAGCTGCTGTGGCTTCTTATTTGTTTTTTCTTGAGAAATAGGAACATTAAGCTCTATATAAAACAAACAAACAAACAAAAAAGCTGTCTTTAAATTACTGGAGCTATTCTGCTTGGTAACACCAAGTCCTTTGAAAAAAGTTACCTACGTGCTCAGTTTACTGACATATTTCCAGTGCAGGTGTTAATAGAGGAAAGTTGACTGTACACCTGTGTTTTGGCAGGAATCCTGTCCCTTTAATTTTAAAATAGGCTAGTTTGTGACTATGATTACATCCCACTACAAAAGTAAGTGGTGCTGCTGAACTGAAAATGTGTCATAGCTAGTGCTTGATCATTTGGAATTTTTATCAGTGTAATAATGATTTGGTTTGCAGCTAGTAAGCAAAATTGTGAAGCAGTGTTGTTAGTAATGTGACCCTGTTACCCTCTTCTTGTGGGCTAGGCTTAGCTCATTTGTAACGGCATGTTAAATGGCTAACTTCTGTTCAACCCCAGTGCCAACTGGGTGGGTATTATTCTACACAGCTGGCTACCACCATACAGCTGTGGCTTTATAGAAGTAGTAGTATGGATTGTATTCTGAGGAACCATGACAGACTTTGCTCTTAAGTTGTCTTGAATTCATCTCCCTTTATCCTTGTTTCTATGTGCCTGACCATGATACCTTGCTTATGAGGGAAAAGAAGTGTTGCAGCAGTCCAGATGATTGCCTGGGATGAGGAAACTGGTTTCCTGAGATCAGGTGCAGATCATAGTATTCTCACTTGCTGTGTGTGTTCCTACGAATGTTCACTTGTGCACCTCTGCCAATGTGAAGAGCAAGAATTTGTTGGATGAAGATGGTGCATCAGCTGGTTAAGACATTTCACAGGAAAAATTAACCTGAAAATCACAAATCGTAAAGGTACAGATCTAGATTTTCTGCAAGGGTTATAGCAATGTCAGCTACAGTTTTCACAAAGGTAGAAATGTAATGGAAGGAGAAGGAAGAAGAATGGGGACAAAAATAAAGAATGCAGAAGAGGTCAGCTCTGTGATGAAAAGAGGTCTGAAAATCCGACTGGGTGCTCTGTTGCTTTCACAAACTCCAGTTTTCCATTCATGGTTTTATACCACCAGCATCCTCTGGATAGTACTTCAGTTTTCCAGCTGTAAATTATTTCTAATTTAGCCTCTATTAAAATACTATTGGAATAGTGTATTCAAGAGCTGACAGGCTGATCTTGGTTTACTTAAAATGGAAAACCGCTGCACTGGAATTATGTGTTCTTGTCTACTATGTTTGAAGCTCCTGTAGCAGAAAAGTAGAAAAATAAACACTTATTATGGTCTATATTGCTAATAGGCTTCTTGGCTTTTTTTAATTATTATTTTTTAAGCATTTCTCTCTCCATATTGCTTTCCATGTTCTCTTTCCATGTTGTAGTTTTATATCAGAAATCTAGGGGAAGATGCCATACGTGCTGCATTGTGGGGTTTTGTCCTGATGTGTGTTTGCTTCTGTGGGCAAAGACACACAGAACATGATTGTTTTAACGTTTTTTTTAATTTAATTTTTTAAACCTAGAAAATCTGACCAGCCTGTTTTGAGATGACACGTTTGCCTGTTACAATCCCTTTCAACATACTTCCTGCTACAGTAACTTCAGTTAGGTTCTGACTAAAGCACAACAAAAACCATTGTGAATCCTTTCAGCGCTAAAGTTTAAATCAAAGCTGTTTACTAGCAAGGTTTTTTTGTAATAGCAGATGGAAATCTGAAGTTGATTTTCTGAATTCTCATCAGCATGTGTCTACTGAGCATCCAGTGGTTCTATTCACATTTTTAATTCTCACATTTTTTATCACTCTGGGGCAGAGGTAAGCAATATGTTTGGTTGCATCAATCCATATGTGCTGTGAATCGATGGTGTGCATGCATACTTATAGCAGCAGATAAATGACTAAGAACAGGTTATATTTTGAGGAGTTTTTGCCATTTGGATATGTTAATACACTTTGTTCATTATGATTAAAACCCCTCTTCCTGCCCTCTGCCAGTCTTTTGTCTTTGCAGGGTGTTACACATTTGTAAGGGAAATAGTTTTTAAAAAAGATTATTGTACTGCAGAGGTGCTTCTAATATCCTGCCTTTTTACGCTTGTCGTGGTTTAAACCCAGCCGGCAACTTGGAACCACGCAGTCGCTTGCTCACTCCCCCCCTTTTCCTTCCTCCCCCCGCTCCCGGAGGGATGGGGAGGAGAATCGAAGGAATGTAACTCCCACGAGTTGAGATAACAGCTCTCCAGTAACTAAGGTATAATACAAACCACTACTGCTACCAATAATAATGATAAGAGGAATAACAAGGGAAAAGGACACAACCGCTCACCACCCGCCGACCGATACCCAGCCCGACCCGAGCAGCGATCTGGGCCTTCCGGGTAACTCCCCCCAGTTTATATACTGGGCATGACGTGCTGTGGTATGGAATACCCCTTTGGCCAGTTTGGGTCAGGTGTCCTGCCTCTGCCTCCTCCTGGCTTCCCCTCCTCTCTGGCAAAGCATGAGACTGAGAAAGTCCTTGGTCAGAGTAAACATTACTTAGCAACAACTAAAAACATCGGTGTTATCAGCGTTGTTCCCAGACTGAAAGTCAAAAACACAGCACTGCACCAGCTACTAAGAAGGAGAAAAAATGACTGCTGTAGCTGAACCCAGGACAACGCTTCAAAAGTACAAGTCAAGCTTATTTCACATTCTTAAAAATCAAGGTGTTTTTAAGCTGGTCCTTTGTTTGTGTAAAAGATTGTAGGACAGGTGGAGTAGCAGGAGAGTGGTTGATGCAGGAAGCTTCCTCCAGTCCTGTGTGCTAGTGCATGCCTGCATATTAGTTAAGAGAGTAAGTTGTTTCAATATATTATGTACCCAGTATTGTTTTTAAGAATATCAAGCTAGATTTCTACTTCGGGAAGAAGAAAAGTGCTGCTAACCGTAAGAGTTCTTTTTCCTTACTCAAAGCATAAAAATTGTATTTGACAATATGATTTGGTCATTTGAAATGGAATTTTTCTTACATGTGCTAATTTTATTCCAAACCACTGACCTCTAGTGGCTGGTTTGCAACTATGAAGCAAAACATTTTAGTAATTTAATCTGCTGCTCATGTGTCTATTGGCTACAGGAGAGTGTTTTTCAGGAGATTAATGTGTTTTCATGATTTATTGTACTTTGGCTACGTACCTGTCTGCCTTATGCATTAGAAAGGAGATAAAAGAAAACCAGATTTATAGTTAAGGTTTCTTTAAAGAAGTACCTACTCACAAGCCCAGATGTTTGTTGTGATTGTTGGGAAGCTAAAAAACCCTATGATCTGTGAGAGCATCCCGTAATAAAGATCTTAAAATGTATATTGTCAAATCCTTGTAGTATTAGCAGAATCCTGATTCCTTTTTGCTCAGGATGCTGCTCCTTTACAATTGCAGTCTTTCCTACATGTGTGGGTATGGGATTATTGGTCCAGGACAGTAATAATTTAGTCTATTTTCCTGCATAACCATGAAGTGCAAATTTCTGGATACACGTTGTATCAGTCTATCCCTTTTCCCTAATTTGACTGTAGCTGCATATGTCCCAGTATAACTCCCACTGATTTTTTGTTGTGATACCTTATCCCATCTTTCTTCTATCCTCTCAGCCTTTCCCTTCTTTACTTGTCCAGTCTCCTGCTGTTGTCTGCTCTTGTGAAACCCCTTCTCTCTTCTGGAATTCCCTCTTCCCTCTGCTTTATTGTACTCCCACTTCAACCGATTCTGCAGTACTGATGTCAGCTTTGCCTCCCAGAAGATCAGGTGTGAGTCACCAGGTTCCCAGGGAAAAGGATGTGGTTGCCAGTCTGTGCTGCGAGAGGACTGTGAGCTGCTGCACCAGCAAGTTATTAGCTGCTGGGCTGCTGCTGGGGTCAAAAGGGCTGGCTGAGCAATGCTTCACACAGTTCCTTAAACTGAAGATGACTCTGCTGCTGTTCGGGTAAATGAACTACATGTTAATAATTGAAAACACTTATCCACATGCTGGAAATTAATGGCATTTGCTTCTAGTTTATGTTGATCTTTGACCCAGTGACCAGGAAAGAACTGTACAGACCTATGTGAATCAGTGGTGTTACATGGACTTCTGAGCATTCAACGTTTTGTGCTTCAGAAGAGTCATTCCCCTCATGTACCTGCTTGCCACAAAATATTTTCTCTTTTTCTGTTTAAATATTTTACCTGAAAAGCTTAAAGGCTGTTTGAGATCACTGGACACTTCACGTGTATTCATACTTTTTTTTTTTTTAACTATCAGTTCAAACGATATATCTGTAGGATCATAAAAGGTACAAAATTAGAACAGTCTTTCCCTTTTAAAAACCTTGCTATGCTGTATCAAAGTCATAAGGCTGGATGTTACGGGATTCTCAAAGTGTAATTTAAACTATATTAAGTCATTACTTCAGCTCTTGCTGCTGATCTGGGGACACTGCAAGTCTCTGCTGTATGAATTTGAAATCTAATGAATTTCAGTCAGATTACAAAATACTCAAATTAGCTTTATATCACACCATTTTTTGTACAAGAAACACTAAAATCTTTCCCCGTATATTAGCCTTTACATATCGCAGATTTATTGCAAGGCAGTAACATTAAAGAATTTCATCATGTTGTACTGTTGTAGCTCAAGCAATCCAGTCAGTTACTTGTTTCTTTTAAATAAACAGGAATGAGGAATCAAGTTTCCAAAGGTCTATGTTTCAATCCAGCTGCCTGTCTTTCTTGCTCTTTAAGCAGTTCTAAGCAAACTTTTTAAGTGTCTCTGTAAAGCAGGTTCTAAATCTTAAAGGGTTGCACCCACACAGTCCTTGTTTTTCCTGAAGACCTGGTAAAGCAACTGAACCTCTTAAGTTTACTGGCAAAGAAATACGCTTTTGTCTTGGTTTAAGGTTCTCGAGTTTTTGCAAAAGGCTGCCTGAGAAAATGACCCTAATATGGTATACAGCCTCCCTCTTGTGAGCAATATATCCAGATTTTCATGATAGGTACATGAGCAACTGCTGTCCCCCAGCCAGAGGTTCAGATCGCACAGAAGTACAAGCATGGTGTGTATAAATTGCTTCTTTTTAATTGGCTCAGAGTTCAGCAACTTCATTGTGAATGAGATTTTTTTTGGTATTTTTTTCTTTAAACTGGCTTGATTTTGTGAAATACGGCCTTAAAATTGCTATTAAATAACCATTATTCACAATTAACCTTAGGATGCAACTCCCAACTATATTAAATGAAAATGTTGCCACTCAATGAGCAACACTATCTCCCCTATTCGCTATGGCTATATACAGCAGTCTTTGCCATAGGCAAAAAGTTGTTTAATATAGTTTGGATTTGCTGAAATACATAAACAGCTCCCTAGCATTTAGGGCATTTCTCCATTCATTGCTAGTGATCGATAACTAATGGTTGTGATGCTCCATAGAAAAGGCTTTTAGAATTTTGTCTTAAGATGCCACAGCTACATGCCATGATGCGTGGGAATTCACTATCAATTGATTCATGTACAGGGCTTTCCCACACTGAATACATTGTTACTGATTGTCTTTTGCTTGTTTCTTTGTCTTCTTTCCCAAGTTTCAGTGTTTATCAATCGAAAGGTTTACGCAGAGCCCTTGATCACGTAGATCCCGGCTGACTACCACAATGGCAGGATCTATTAAATCTGTTTATGTTATTCCAGCTTTCCTTCCTGTTTCAGATTTACAACAACAAAACCAGACAAGGCAAATTCAGTTACTCAGCTGGATAAAAGAATATGAAATAGCTTAGTAATTCCATTTGGGTTTGGATAGGAAATTATAAACCTAAGTATTTTTAGAAGTAATGCAACAGTTAGCATCTCTTCAAGCATATAGCAGAGACTCTTCAGGAATTACAAATATTTAAAGAATTTATATATTCTTTCAAACCTCTTTATGTAGGAAAAAGAAAGGGAACTCGATGAACTTCATGTTTCTTCCTTTTTTACTGCTAGGCTCTTGCCAAAATAACAAGCAGCCTACAAAAAAGGCATCAGCTGAATGCTAGACCCCAACTAAAACTGGTGAATTGACCTCACCTTTGCCATTTTACAACTTGCAGTGAATTTAGTGTTTAACTCCATTGCTGTACATCTGGTACTAATGACACAGCATCTGCTGCAGTACTCCCAATTCACCTGATATGGCTGCAATTACACTACTGGGAAGATGGGTGTTAATTGTTTTATGCAAGTATTTTATTTCAATCTGTGTCCACTGGGCTTCTAGGAAAACTTGTATTGGCAATGCTAATCACTAGCTGGCTGGTAAAGAAGTTACGTGCCAGCAAACCTTGTTCAAAATCTAATTTGGTATGTTAAAAGACAGTTACTGTAATAATTCTCCTCGATGATCAAATGCTTTGTGGATCATCAGGTGCATTAATTATCCGCATTCCCTGCCAAGCTAACTTCTGGTAAGCTCCCATGTTCCTCCCACTGTGCAGATGAAGACAAGGAAGCCAGAGACATTTTGTCAGTCATGTAAACTAATATCAAAACTATGCTGGAAAAACTTTTTTTATAACGAAGGTCTGTAATCTTCTGCCAGTGGGACTAATGACATGCATGGTCCTTAGCCAGACTGTGAGTGAGAAAGGCCAGGACGAGTACAAGAAGAGATCACAACCCTCTGACTGCAGGATCATGAGCAGTGCGCTCCTTCTCTCTGAAGAAAGAAGTCTTCTGTGTTAGATCCTGTGTCGTGGTTTAAGCCCAGCCGGTAACTCACTCTCCCTCTTCTTCCCCCCGCCCCACTCCTGGAGGGATGGGGAGGAAAATCGAAAGAACGTAACTCCTTCGGGTCGAGATAACAGCAGTCCAGTAACTAACGTAAAACTACTACTGCTACCACCAATAATAATACGGGAAATAACAAAGGGAGAGAAATCCAGGGCATCCCGTTTTATCAGCACTGACCAGGGAAGCATGTTTTCACACAAAAATCTTGCAAACAGATTCAGCATACGAGTCTTAACGTTGTTACCTGTGCTAACGCATTTAGCACACACACATTATCTGCTCGTTACGTTACGAGCAGTACCTGAGCGGTTCCCGACCAGGAGGCGCTCCCGACGCGCACTTCAGAAGCAGCCCCGCTGCAGGCGCGGCGGGGGCAGTTA
>NW_009931726.1:2747-4458 GCF_000696875.1 Nestor notabilis | reverse complement strand
CTTCCTGATTTAGGATTTAATCAATCTCCCCCTGTAATTGCCTCATCCTTCATTAGCTCCCACAAGAGGCAGATGCAGCGTGAGGTACCAGCTGGGGGGGACGCAGGGACAGAGCCAACAGAGCTCCGGGGTTCCCCGGGTGGCTGTGATGGAGCAGGGACCCCACTGACCCGGGACCCTGCCGTGGTCTGGGGTGATGCCCCCGCGTAGGGATGTGTGCGCAGCTCTGGGCAGTGGGGACAGTGTGACAGCAGAAGCACCAGCAAAACCATCTCGCGTTCCCCTTCCCCGGTGTCATCCCTGTGTGCAGGGACACCTCTGGGTCACCTTCCCCGGGATAACAGGATTGCTGCCTGGCCTCTGCAGCTCAGACTCGGCAAGGGATGGGGCCAGGACAGGATCCAGCCCAGCCCCAGCCCCGTGCTGGGCAGTTTCCAACCCCTCTGCACCCCAGTACAGGCAGGTGAAGGCAGCACCAGGAAGGATGAGACCCACAGTGGCAACCATGAGTTACGTGGAGTCCCTAAAATACGTTTTAAGCAACAAAAGGGGCACAAATTGTTGTGCAATCTCTCTCATGAAGGTGTGTGAGATGCTGCAAGGGGCAGCACCGCAGCCGCTGGGTCGGCAGGGCCCTAATCCCTTTGGATTTTTGCATTAAAACCCCCTCAGTGATGTCTGGGGTAGCTGTGGCCGAGGGTGCAGGGAGCCACAACCCAGCACAGCACCAGCCCAGGGCACCACAGCCTGAGCAGCCCACAGCAACAGTGAGATGCCCCAGACATGCCTCTCACTGGGCACTGCGGATGGGGTGTCTCTGCGTCCCCTTTGCACGGGCTGGGCTCGTGTCCGGGCTCTTTCCCAACCCAAACCCAGCCGTGCCAGGCCGGGGCGGTGGATGGAGCCAGCCTGGATGTGCACCGAGGCGGCTGCAGAGCAGAGGGAACACGGACATCCAGAGACGTGCCAGAGGACAGGGCACGGGAGCAGCTCCGCGCCAGCCGCCCCACGAGCTAATGGCACCTATTAGTCACAGGGCACAGCGACAGCTTTATGCTTCTCCTCTGGCTTTGAGCTCACGCCAGGCCGGGGCGGTGGATGGAGCCAGCCTGGATGTGCACCGAGGCGGCTGCAGAGCAGAGGGAACACGGACATCCAGAGACGTGCCAGAGGACAGGGCACGGGAGCAGCTCCGCGCCAGCCGCCCCACGAGCTAATGGCACCTATTAGTCACAGGGCACAGCGACAGCTTTATGCTTCTCCTCTGGCTTTGAGCTCACCGAGAGAGACACGACGGACCCGGTGCAGGGCTGGGCGCGCGTTTTTTCTGCTTCCAACAGGAGGGGACAGGGACACGAGCGCGGAGCAGCAGCGATTGGCGTGTGCTGTAACTAACCCTGACAGGCCAAGCTGGTGCAGAGCCCGGCTGCCAAGAGCAGAGTGCTGCTAAGTCCCCATTTAATGCTCATGACCCTCCAACAAGCTGGGCACAGCGGGGAGGGGACAGGCAGGAGCAGAGATTTCAGGCTGTGGTTGCCAAAGGCTCATTAGCACCAGGGGATCGGTGATAGGATCCATGGGGAATGTGCAGCTCTCACCACAGCCCAGTGCTGGTGCCCTCACAGATCAGTAACCAGATTACAGAGGGACATAATGGCAGGGAATGGATGGGAGAGGCGGGAATGGGAGGAAGCAGCATCTGCAGGGGGGT
>NW_009931726.1:0-2716 GCF_000696875.1 Nestor notabilis | reverse complement strand
GCAGGAGGCAGCCCTCGGCAAGTTGTTGTATGTGGATGGATGATGCTCCTCTGGGAATGCCTCCAACCTGCTGCGGGTGCACCCCATGAGGGCTGGATGCTGCAGGGCATGCGGGATGCCACCGGTCACCCTCACCTCTCCCTCCCCATCCACCAGCCTCTCCCTCCCCATCCATCACTGCTGCAGACGTTGCCAGATTAGATCTGGCAGCAACCAGCTTGGTTGTGCCCTGCCTGGGGGCGCGGGGAGATTGTCCAAGCCTGTTTGTTGGGTTAATTAGCAGAAAGCAAAGCAAAGCCTCCCCAGTTCCAGGCAGCCCTGTCACCGAGCCAGGGCGTCAGCAGAGCCACCAACCCGGCTCCTGGCTGTTGGGCTGGAGATGGGCAGGGAAAGGACAAGGAAAGGACAGGGAAAGGACAAGGAAAGGACAAGGAAAGGAGAGGGAAAGGAGAGGGAAAGGACAAGGAAAGGACAGGGAAAGGACAAGGAAAGAACAACGCCACCCAAAACACACACGGGAAACATCACGGTCATCCCTGACTTCACTGGGATCCACTGGGAACCTGTAAGTGCCTCCCAGTTCCCCCGGCTCAGCTCCACCACCTCACGACACAAACCAGAGAGTCCCACCAGCCTAACACAATCATCTCCATCATTCCTGCACTATTCCAGAGCTCTCACTGCCTCCTCTCCACGTATCGGGGAGAAAGGCCGGCTCACCCTACCCCTCTGTTGGCAACCAAACCCCCGGCTCCTCACAACACTCACTTCCAGGACAGGGGTCGAAAGCACTGTTTTCCATAGGGAATCTTGCAGAACAGCTGGGAATGGATGGCAGCGAACTTGGAAAGGTTTTACAAAGGGCTCTGCGGTCATGTAATCCCCGTGTCCCTCTCCCATGGGTTCTATCGGCCGCCGAAGCCGTGTGGGAAGAGACTGTGCATTTCTCCTCTATCCAGCCCTGCCAGTAAATGGCTTTTCAGCACTGGATGCTTCCCAGGCTAAAGGACAAAGAGGAGTTTATCTGCCAGCACCAAACCAGCTGCTGGGGGTACGACGTCTCCGCGAACCAGGGACCACCCAGAGATACAGATCAGGCTTTAATTCAACCCTAAATCCAAGCAGAATAAAAGGAAAACGTTCAAAAGGCTCAGGCACGGCTCCCCCACTCAGCAGCGCTGCTGCACTCCTCGCTGGCTGGATATCAGCGAGGATCAGCCCTCAGCACGCACCAGCACATCATTTCTTTAGGTTTGGGGGTGTGTAATCAAGATTAGATCTGGTTTTAGCCAAGGGAGCTAAAGCTCACACAGATCCCAGCCCCTGCATCCAACAGCAGCTTACCATGGAGGCGAGGGGCAGAGGGTGGCTGAAGATGTGATGCTCTGCACCCTGGCACAGTGGGAGGATGATGCTCAGCACCACACTGGGAGAAACCAGTATGAACTGGGGCTGCTGAAGGTGCTGGGGTGAGGACCGCAGCATCCCGACCTGCAGGGAGCCAAGGGAGGGATGTTGCAGCATCCCCTCTTCAGAGGAGAAATCCAAGGAGGCAGCACTGGAAACACGCACAGTGAGGATTTACACTCCCCTTTCTGCTGCCAGTGTGGCTTTGAGGGAAGGGCACTGCCAGGACATCCCTCCTGAGCACAGGAACCACTGGGAGAGGATAGAACAACAGGGAAAAGCTCACAGGGCATCAACCGCCGTCCTGTGCCACGCTGGTGCGCTGCACCCCGTCCTCCCAAACCATCTCCTTCCCCATCCTCCCTCCTCACACACCTTCACTGGGATATAAATTACCAGAAGCAGCTTTTTGCAGCCTCCTGGAGATTTACGAGGCCAATAATGATCCTCCCGCCTGCTCCAGGACCCGGTGCCTTCAGGTCCACCTTGGGAAGTGAATGGCCAAGTGCAAGTGAGAACCCCCCAGCCCCTCTTGTCACAGTCAGTTGCTTCACTCTGGGCTCTTTGTTCTAAGTCATTTAATTTCCTGCTTTCTATTGTCTCTTTGATAAGTGATGGAAAGGGGAGGAGAGGAACAGCTATTATTTAATTGCTTTCAAGATCTCAAACAAACCAGAGCAGAGGTTATCTCCCCCAGACCTCTGGGTTTTAGTCTTCCTCCTCCAGTCACCATTACTGGGTAACTGCAGAGGTTGTGCCAGTAGCCACCCTTATTGTGCAAGTCCCCAGAGACCCCAAAGCTGTGGCAATCACAGCAACCCTCCCTCTCCAGAGCTGTCCCAAGCCAGCAAGGACGTGCCCTGACTCTATTTGGTGGCAAGGTGCTAAGTCCTGGGGCCAAGGTGCTCCCACTTCTGGGAGACTTTGGGACTCTCAGACACCTCCTGGGGTTCTCCAGCTCCATGGTCACAGGGTGGCCATCACGCTGCCATCCCCCTGCCCCATCCCTCCCTTCTGGTGGCCCTGGGGACATCAGGAGAAGCCGAGCCCTTTGCAGCATCGGTGGAACCAAGATGTTGCTTCTGCAGCAGGAGCCAGGTGACAAAGCCGAGGAGGAAGGAGCTGAGAGACACGTTTTCTGCGGGAAGCCCCATGGAACCAGGCAGGTCCTGCCACGTTCTGGAGGGGCATCAGGATCCCTACACCCAGGGTGGGAGAGGAGGGCAGAGAAGGACGGGCAGCTCCTTGCGGGCAGGGGAGGGTGGGCAGCACAGGCAGGACAAGCAGAGCTGTCAGTGCGGGCAGAGGA
>NW_009931725.1:0-2669 GCF_000696875.1 Nestor notabilis | reverse complement strand
CTTCCCCGGGCAGAGGGCGCCGGGCAGGAGATAGTAGGACACGGCCTTGTCCCCGGGCACAGGCCGCGTTACTCATCCGGCCCCTCCCTGGTGCGGATCCCGTGGGATCCAGTGTGAGGGTGCTGTGGGTGGCACACGTTTGGCTGATGCCCTCACCGCGGGATGAACGCAGCAGTCACCGAACCACGGCGTGTTCTGCCCCCAGGCAGCAACAGGGGAAACTGAGGCACGGAGGGTACAGGCAGCAGAGCCCCAGGGCAGCCCTGGCGGTGGTGGAGGAAGCCACAAGTGGTAGAGTCCAAGTCAACGTCTTCACCGGATGTTGTTCCCGACACCTATAAATGTGATCAACTGAGGCACTGGCCTGGAAAAAAGGGAAATTAGCCCCAAAATGGGTAAAAGTTCACGGGCAATCCCAGCACTCGGACTTCGTCCACCCCTGCTGCCCCGCGTGGCGCAGGAGGACAAAAACATTTGGCTAATGAGTGACAGGCTGTCCCCTGCCATTGCTCACCCTGTCCCCAATCAGGGACAGGAGATTTTGCAATCCGGGATGTTATTTCTGCGCTGTTGGAGTTTAAACTTTGCCACTTGGGTCACAGCACCACGGAGGAGGAGGAGGAGGTGTCCCTGCTTGGTGTCTGCCGGCTCCCCTGTGCATTGAGGGTGTTGAGAAGACGGGACAAGCCTGTGGGAGTGGAATCTCGCACATAGGTATGCTCTGGCTGACAGCACTTAATGGTGTCTGTCTACCCAATGGTCCCATGGGGCCGTCACAGCTCATTGGAAGGATTGAGGATGAAAGACAGGGTGCAGTAAAGCTCCTTGCATTGCTTGGCTGGCCAAACATCATAGTAATGACAACCATCCCCAAAATGGGCTCGAGGAACACTTTAGTCAGTGCTTAGTAGGTTGGCAAGGGCAGTGGGGTGATGGGTTGCGTGGAGTGGGATGGGTAGTGGGTTGAGTGGTGGGTCAGGTACTTGGGTGGTGGGTAGGTTGACCAATCAGTTAGATAGTTGACTGGTCAGTCGGTCAGTGGGTCAGTTATTTGGTCAGTTGAACAACAGTTGACCATTTGGTCTGTTTCTTGAGTGGTTAATTGATTTGGCAGATCAACCAGTTGGTCAGGTGGGCAATTGGTTGGTCAGCTGCTTGGTTAGTTAGGTTGTCAGTTGGCTGATCAGCGGGTTGGGTAACTGGTGAGTTGGCCCGTTGAGTTTCTCTGAATCCTGGGGTGGCAGTGGCAAAGCAGGGCTGAGTCCCCTCCTCGGGGTGGGTGGTGGCAGCAGTCTCCTCCCCCTCCACTTTCCACCCAGAATGATTAACCTGATCTTAGAGCACACATGGGACTGGGCTGGACGGGGTCTGGTTGCTCATCCTGCTCCTGCACTTGGGGGGCTTGATGGGGCTGGGGCAGGTGGGTGCCTATGGGAAGCCCCTGGATCTGTGGGTCTCTTGGGGGAAAAATCCCAGGATTTGGGAGTTTCAGCTGCTGGAAGGAGGCATAGGGGGACAGTGCCATGCCACTGAGTCCCTGCCTGCTTGTGCTCTCCCTTCCGCACACATGCATGTAGGGCTTTGCCAGATGTGCCCACATGTGCTCACATATAGGTGTCCACACATACGCGTGTTAGCACACCCATGTCATTGCATGGTCATGTGGCTGCATAGACACACAGCTCTGCACACACATGTGCCAGCTCAGCCATGTGCACATCCAGCCGTGCACACATCCCCATGGTGACACATAGTCACACACATGTAGATAGACCTCCCCGTGGTCCTGCACACATGTGCCCATTGCCAAACATGCTCCCTGCTCTCTCACACCAGCCCTATGATTCAGGGTGTCCCTGGGGCTGTGCAACTTGGGGGGCAATCATGGGGACTGGGTTAGGGTCCTGACCCTGCCACCCCGCAGCCATGGCCTCTGGCGTGGGCAGCCTCGACCTGCTGGACCTCCTCTTCGACCGCCAGGACGGGATCCTCCGCAGCGTGGAACTGGGGACACTGCCAGGCACCTGGCACGAGGACAGGGTGAGACCCCATCCCCACCTCACCCCTGGGTCTGGCAGGAAAGCCCCATCCCCACACCTTGTCTGCGAGCTGAGACTACCCCACAGCACAGGCAGCTCCTGTGGGCTCCTCGTGGTGACAGGCACCCCATGGTGACGGGTGGCTGTGCCCCCACAGCGTGCCCAGGACAGCGAGGACTTCCTCAGCTCCATTCTGGGCTCCAGGAACTCGACATCCGGCTCCCCCAGCTGGTCCCCAGCCACCAGTGACAGTGGGGTCTCTGAGGACCCCCCCTCTGACCAGCTCGACAGCCCCCCTGGGTGCTGTGACGGGGGTCCCAGCGAGGTCCTGTACCCCTACAGCAACCCCTGTCACGCTGCACCCATCCCGGGGGGGGCTGGGGTTCTGCACCCTGAAGTCTCCATCGATCTGGGTGAGCCACAGAAGAGACCAGGCAAAGGGGGCTGGGAGTACTAGAGGAGCTGAGGGTGACTAGGGGCACTGGGGACCTGAGGGGGGTGAGGGAGCTGGGGTTTCGTGGGGACAGTCAGAAAATTAGGGGAGCTGGGGGGGACTGGAGGGAACTAGGTAGACTAGGGAGAACTGGACAGAGTGGAGAGAGCTTGGGGACCGGCATGAAATGGACACAC
>NW_009931724.1:490-735 GCF_000696875.1 Nestor notabilis | reverse complement strand
AGATTACTGCCAAACAACCCCTTGTAAATTATTAATTTATCTCTCTAGCAACTTCATTTCGTGCTCATTCTAATTAATTACACCTCTTTAATCTAAGTCTTGATACAAGTAAAAAGAAACAAAGGATAGTGAGAATCAAATATTTTGTGTTGGTAGGATTTATGAACGTGAGCTTTTTCTCTTTTTCTTCTGAACGTCCCTTTTGGCCATCTGTAAATTGTCACCTAAACCTAAGGTATTTCTCT
>NW_009931724.1:0-363 GCF_000696875.1 Nestor notabilis | reverse complement strand
CGCTGCTCCCGGAGCTAGAAAGGACGCGGCCGCGTAGGTGACAGCGGGGAGGGGGGGAAGGGTGTTGGGGTTGTCGCTTCGGGTTCCTTGCCAGCACAATATCCGTCTTTCTCGATTTCAAAGCTGTATCGTGACGGGATTTAGACTGGTTGGGTTATTTATGTATCTATCCGGTTGCTTATTTATTTATTTATTTAGATATTTATTTATTTAGATATTTATTTATTTGGTTGGTCGGATATTTATTACCTTTAATCGCAATACTTTTCCACGGAGGAAAAGTCCCTTTTGGAGGTCTGGTTGTAGCGAAGCCAAATTTCAATTTGTAGGAAAGGGAGGGAGAGAGGCTGGAGGGGTTGTAGG
>NW_009931723.1:3927-4269 GCF_000696875.1 Nestor notabilis | reverse complement strand
GTCCGGCCGGCGCTGGGAGCCGCCGTCATCCGTGATCCGGAGCGGACTTTGCCCCGGTAAACAGAGCTGGCAGGGAGTCACCGGCAGCTACGGGGGGGAACGGGAAAGGTTGGAGAGCGCTGGAGGGACAGAATGTTCCGGCTGTTGGAATAAATAGCTCCGGTCACTGTCCTGCCGCTGTGGTGGCCCCGGCATGGACCCGGGGGTTGTGGGGGGCAAAGAGCAGCACCGGGGCACTTTGCCTCCACTCCAGTGACTTGGTGCTGCCATCCCCTTTCCTAGTGGATTTCTGCCTTCCCATCACACACAGCAGATCTGCCCCAAGGGCAGGGATGGAGCCAG
>NW_009931723.1:295-3805 GCF_000696875.1 Nestor notabilis | reverse complement strand
TCCGGGTCCTCCTTGGAGCAGCACCAGGGGTGTCCCAGACCCCGGTGTCGGTGGGATTTAGCTGGTGAACCTGGGCAATGCCTCCATCCCAGGGAAAGTGTGATCCATGCTGGAGCCAGGGGTGCTTCCGGGGACGGATCCTGGCTCGAAGGGCAGCGGCGCTGTGTGCCGACTCGTGCGCTGCTCTCACAAGGTGACCCCTTAGCCCTTGATGGGTGGGACGGTCCTGGATGAAGCCGTAGAGGCCATTGGGATGGCACACGGGGCATTCGCCCAGGCCGGGGGGTTGGATACTCCTGGTCCTTTGAGAACAGCCTGGTTCGCTTCGCCTCCTGCCTCAGTTTCCCCAGCTGAGAGCTGTCAGTGACCTTCCCACGTTGGGGCCCACCGTCGGCACAGGGTGCCATGGGGATGCCGATGTGGCAGACAGCACAGGGTGAGCACCATGGCTGAGTGCCGGGAGCTGGGCTCATCGTGCGCTCATCATGAAGATGCTGGATCCCACTCAAAACTCCCAGTGCAACAGCCCAGGCAAAGAGGCTCGGGGCAGATCCTGCAAGACGGAGGCAAGGTCACCCAGCGGGGCTGGAGGAGGAGCAGCAGCAGGACGAGGAGGAGGAAGAGGGGTGCAGCGTTGGCATGTGCCCAGCCGGGTCAGAGATGAAAAGGAGAGCCTGAAGGTGCCGTCCATGCCACAGGGACCTTGGGAGCCAGAGCCTGCCCCGAGGCCACAGGCGCCGGCGGCTCTGGAGTTTCTTGGTGCCCAGCCCTGCGGCTAGGAAGGACAAGGAAAGCCCCATTCCTGCCATAGCTGTTCCCAAGGGAGATGCTGGCCTAGCCAGGGGAGCAGAGAGGGGATGGAGGGGGGGACCTGCTCCCACATTTGCACTCCTTTGCCTTTATCTTCACTCAGCCCGTGTACCAGGCTTTAAACACACCCCACGCAGCACCGTGCGCCGAGGCTGTGCCGACTTCCCCACAGGCTTTCCCATTGTGTTGAATCTGGATGCTCTCACAGGAGCAGAAGCTGCCTCTTGTGGTCGCCTGGCCGGACACTGCAGGCGCGGGTGATGCTCCTGGGATGCAGTGATGGAGCCATCCCTTCCCAGCACAGGCAGGAGCAATCACTGCTGTTTAATCTCTGTCTCCAAGAGAAAAAGTCTCCTTGTACCTGAGCAAGGACACATTTGCCTTTTCTCTTCCAGTGACATTTGTGGCCCAGGCACCCTTGTAGAAAACCCATTTTGAAGGCAGCGAGCACAGCGCTGATTTAAACCATCACAACAGTCAATCCCCACGTCCCAACGATCGCTTGCAGGGTCACTGCTGCCTGAGCACCCGCGGACACAGCTCATCACTGGGTTTTTCCATATCCCAGGGCAAGCAACAGCAGTTCCTGCTCTAGATCCAGTGCCCACGGGAGGGATTTGGAGCAAGAAGCTCCTGCTCAGGGATGCAGCAGGGTGGGAAGTGGTCAGCCACAGGGCTCAGCAGGATGGGAAGCAGCACCTATGGGGCTCAGCAGTGTGGGACAGCAACATGAAGACCTTGTCCCGGCCGCCTGCATGTGATGGAGGCATTAATGAGTAATGAGAGACCTGCCATCAGCCCTGCTGCCCAGCGAGGGGTTAGGGAATGGGGCAGAGGACGAGCAAGAGCCCTCCCCGGCTGCACCACGTTCGTGTTGTCCCAGTGCAAGGGGCAGGAGCTGAAGTGTGTGATGCCGCGGCTGGTGGCTGGTGTGTTCTGGCACCCTTAGGTGATGTTTGGGATGTCACCCCCCAGGGGTCAGGCACAGGGGGCTCTTGGGGCAGGCCCCCACCGCTCTGCCTTGGTCTGGTGAGCTCCAGCCCCGTGACCATCCTGGCCATGCAAGCAGAAAGCTGGGACCCCGGCACGCTGCCAGCTCTGGAGCTCTCTGGGGAGGGGATAAAGCTTTCTGGGGCTCTGCACAGGGGCTCTTAGGGAGCTCCTGGACTTTCCTTCTCCTCTAAACCAGGCCTTTAACAGAGGGGAGGATGAAGACAACCTTCCTCTTCGCCTTCCTCCTCTACTTTCCTCGCCCCTCTGACTCGGGCTCTCCATGGTGGGTAACTGATACTCTTCCTCTCGCTGTGATTATTTGGACAATGCCTCATAAGTGTGTGCAAAACCAATCGTGGAACTGGTTCTGCTGACATCCGAGGAGGGGCAAGATGTGAAAAACGGGATCTTTTTATGGAGGCTGATGGCTTGGAGGTCAGAGCCCGTGGTGGAAAGTCAACACAACCACCCTAATTAGGGATTAGCTTTTCCCCAGCGCAGTTCACCTCATGCTCAGCCCACGCCCTGGGAAGGAGCCATTCCCCTGGGATCGTGGGGGAACAAGACAGCGCTAGGAAATGGCTTTCCAATTGTTTCAGCACTCACTGAGGTCTCCAGTCATTATTGAAGGGGATGAAGGGGGGGAATGGGAGGCAGAGACACAAAAGCATGGCGAGCCCCAGCCCCTTGCAGGCATCACCCCAGGTTTGGTGCTGTGTCCCCATCATGGTACCGCTGAGCAGCAGCAGCACTCGGGTTTGCACAGCCCCTGAATCCCACAGGAGACGGAAAGGCTGGGAAGTGGGTGGGATGGATGGGCTGCTCGCTTTAGAAACTCTTCCAGTCATTTCCAACAGTTGGCACCCTCCTCTGGGCCCGCGGCCAGGCCCTCGCGAGCCTCCGGGAAGGATGCAGCTTGAACACAACGATGCAGCTTTCCGCGTCAGGAAATGCATCCAGTGACCCAAACCTGGCTGAGCCAGGAGCACGGAAATGCAGCAGGATCCACTTGTTTCCTTGCCAGCCCCATATCCCCGTGTCCTGCCACCAACCTGCTCACTGCTGGGATGCGTTGCCACTCCAGCCCAGTGCATCCTGCTATCCCCTTGCAGCTGGATCACAGAATCATAGAATCAGAGAATGGTTTGGGTTGGAAAGGATCATCCAGTTCCAATCCCCTGCCATGGGCAGAGACACCTCACACTACACCCTGTCATCCCTTTGGAGAGCCACTGCCATTGCCGAACTGGCTCCTAGGCGCGTTCCCAGATGCAGGCAGAGGCTGGCAGAGCCATGCCACCCGACCTCATTTCATCTTCAGGAGCTGATTTACTCTCAGCCACACGGAGCAGTGTGGCACGGGGTGTTTCCTATGGCCTCAGGTCGGATGCTCTTTGGGAATGCTGTGTCCTCCTGGGCGCTGCCATTGGGGGTGACATGGCAAAGGTCACCCTTGGGCCTGCCAAGTGACGGGAGGTGGTGGCTGCAGAGCCATGCCACCCGACCTCATTTCATCTTCAGGAGCTGATTTACTCTCAGCCACACGGAGCAGTGTGGCACGGGGTGTTTCCTATGGCCTCAGGTCGGATGCTCTTTGGGAATGCTGTGTCCTCCTGGGCGCTGCCATTGGGGGTGACATGGCAAAGGTCACCCTTGGGCCTGCCAAGTGACGGGAGGTGGTGGCTGTGGGGATCTCTGTGCAAGGGC
>NW_009931723.1:0-208 GCF_000696875.1 Nestor notabilis | reverse complement strand
GGACACGGCCACTAGCGCCAGGTCCTGCCGTGGGGCTGGGGATGGACAGTGCCATGGGACAGCAGGACACGGCTCCAGGGATGACAGTGCTGTGCTTCCTTGCTCCTGCCCTGCGCAGACTTCCTTTGCTCCGGTTCTCCCCCGCTGATGCCCAGGATCTGGGGGGTGGGACATGGGGCCCCAGAGGGTGGGAGCAGCCCCCGTTGTC
>NW_009931722.1:381-2238 GCF_000696875.1 Nestor notabilis | reverse complement strand
TCTCCTCCCGCAGCAACCTGAACCCGCTGACGGGGAGAGACCGCAGATACTCTTTAACCGAGCGCCCAGTACGGGATCTCGATCTACCCGCAGTACTTGGCGCACTGGCCCGAGTGCTCCACTGCCGCTGAGGCGCCCCGCCGGGAGCTGATGGATTACAGTTAGTGCAGGTTCCTGGCGCTGCCGTCTCGCTGCGCTGCGTGTTGAGGGGTTATAACGCGGGAGCTTTTCTTACTCGTTGCGTTTTCCAGCAGGGAAGAGGACCGTCGCTTAGCATTTTCCTGTTTCATACTTTTCGTAGGGTATTGCGTAGGACTCGCAGCAGCGGTTTCCGGCTTGGTGTTGCTAGCCTGGCAAGGGCTCTTGGCTGTGGTAACGTCCCTCCAGGTGTTACACAAGTACAAGCATTTCTGTAATCCTGAATCGAGTCCCTGTGCTCAGCTCTGAGCTCACACTGTCAGTCATCGTAAGTAAAAATGCTGAGCTTGGGTTTGGCGTTGTCTTGTAAGGGAAAGCTCTGGAACTGGGTGTCTGTTGCTTATTTGCTGTGGAATATTTGTGTTTTGCAGAAATTGTTCTAAATAGAACTGTTGATTTGTTTATACTTTCCTGCCCACCCCCCCTTTTTTTCCCCCTTAAACATCCCGTGTTTGCAGGGCCTTGGCTTCTATTGCCAGGTTGGCAAAGCTTCCCAGGCGCCATTTCCCCACAGTCATCAAAAGTCTGTAATACTTGCCAGGATGGTGGGTTAATGTGGGGCTTCCAGGCCTCCATTCCTCCCTTTTAGTCAGATCCTGAATTCTGCTCTGTTAAAGACTCAGAAGAATCCCTTAAAATGTGCAGTAGGAGTTATGCATGAAACAGGGAATTTGCAAAATTTAATTTTTTTTATGCTATCAAGAAACAACTGCCAACACTTGAGCAAAATGACATTTGTAGGGGTTGCTGAAGCACAAGTCATAACGTAGGCATCCCTGTGTGAGCCTTTACCACAGTCATTACGTTTTGTTTATACACTCGGAAGTGCTTTGCTAAAGGTGTAGGGAGTGTGGTGCACTGTTCCAAAGGTGCTGCTGCACTGATGCTCTCTGTTTTCACAGTAAAGAAGAAGGTGGCTCTGTGGCTAGGGAAGAATGGCATGGACTGCCACTGCTCTCTCTTGCACCGGAATTCCAGCGGCTGGGTTTGGCTGCTAAACTGATGGAATTGATGCAAAGAATTCAGAAAAGTTAATACTATGCTTACCTTTAAATTTGTCTTTTAAAGTTTTCCTTCTGCAGACACCTGTCTGTGGCTTAGGTGTTGGATTTGCATGAAACGCCCAGAGTTCTGCTTTAAGTAATGTTTTGATTCAGTGGAATTCCCCACAGTTGGAGAACAAGAATTAAAGCTGTTGCTTTGTACTTAAAGATTTCAGGGTTTCTATGAAAGCTGACTTGCCAGGTTTAGTAGGAAGTAGCCTGAACTCCCAACAGAGATACTGTATAAAAGGTCCTTTTCTTCATTGAAAAGAGCTTTGTGAAACTGCTTCAAGGCCTCCAACATACTTGTTCACTAATGATGGCCTTTGTGTGATTCCCACAGGCACAGTCTTGGAAAAATTTTGTACGGCAAACAGTATGCTAGCTCACTCTGTCCCGTGCTTGGGTGTTTGTACCTCCTGAAAGTTTATTTTAGCATCAAATGAACCCACGGGGAAATGTCCTTCTGGACACACCCAGTGTGCTTGGTGGCACAACTCCATTGCCTTGTGAGGAGAGGGGCTGTCTCCTGTTGGGCAACCGTCAGCCCTGTCCCCAGTCAGGAGTTGGTGTCCCCGGAGGCTAGGGAGCGGCCATTGCTCACCCCGCTGCCTCC
>NW_009931722.1:0-209 GCF_000696875.1 Nestor notabilis | reverse complement strand
GCTGGGGACCGGCCATTGCCCCCCCCGCTGCCTCCGCGGTACCGAGACAGTGAGAGCGTGCTGCCGTCCGGTGGCCAAAACTCGGTACTGCAGGTGGAAGCCGCGCTACGGCGCCGGGCGCTGCTTGCTGCTGCCGTTCTGCGGCCAGAGCTCGGTACTGCAGGCCGGGGTCCGCGCATGCGGGGTGTCGCTCCTATAGTCCCTCTGCT
>NW_009931721.1:3172-11338 GCF_000696875.1 Nestor notabilis | reverse complement strand
TGTGAATGGATGGGACAACGTGGTTGAAACCCATCCAACCCGCAAGCCCTGACTGCTGCTGTTCACAGTTTAGCCCCCTCCTTCCCCACAGCCCCTGGGAGAAGTGCTGAATCCTCCACTTGGTCCTTTGTTCCCCAAGTATCAGTAATCTTGGTGGAAAAGCTCGTTCCCCCATCGAGACATGGCATGTCCAGACCCTTCTTCTCTTCCCAACTTGTTGCAGAGACATGTGATTGACCGATGGCTCGTGCAGCAGCAGCAGCCTGGCTGGGATCACTGCCTGGGCTTTATGCTTTAGCTCTCAGAGGGTCACTAGTCCACTTTCTGAAAGCAGGTTTGTTTTTTATTTTCTTTCAAATATAATAATCCATTTGGAATAATTTTGCACCTGCAAGGCCCCCCCCCTGCTTCTGGTGATGGAGACAGAGACACCAGGGATGCCCTCTGGGGCTGGAGCAACATGCGTAGGGTTTGCAGCTTTCATCCCATACAGCCCCAGCTACATACCCTTCCTGTGCAGAGGAACACATTATTATTGTTATTATTATTATTATTACTACTACTACTACCCATAGTATCACTCTTTCTTGCCTACATCTGTTGTTCTGTAACTTCAATGAAAGCTTCAAAAGCAGGAGCTGTTGTGTCCTTGGCACATCCTCCCTCTCCTTCTCACATGCATCCCTCCCTGCATGCCATGCAGGGAAAGGTTGTCCCTGTTTTCCTGGGAGAAGGGCTGAGTGATGGAGCAGTGTGCTCAAGAGATGCGGGTTATGAGACCTTCAGTCTCCTTCATGCCTTCCCTCCTTCTCCTGGGTTGAGCGAAGGGATGTGTTGCACTGCCTGTGCTAATGCAGTGATTGTGCCTTGTCTGCTCTGTGCGTTCTCCTCTCTGAAGAGCACAGGGCAAATAAGAAGCTGTTCCCTGGGGCTTTACTGGCTGTATGTGCTGGTAATGAAATCTCCGGTTATTTAAGTACCTAGAGAAGAAAAATCTCATTTACTTCATCTTCTCCAGGACTTTCCCCACTTGCATTTCAGCCCCTGGTAGCAAAGCTGGGCCAATGTGAGCCTTCGTGCCAGGCATCCACGGGGGCTGCTGCTCCATGTGTCTCTGTGCTCTAAACCCTTGGTAACCCTCGGTTTGGTAGAGGGATGGATCCATACATTATACGTATGGATGGCATCAGCATTTTCTGTTTCCCAAGGCCAAGATGAACCTTGGCATTGTTGGTGTTAGTTGATGCCTCTCACCTAATGATCACATCTTCCCTGATAAAATACAAGCATGAGTTTAAACTCGAGTGCATCTCTCTGGAGAGCAGCTCAACACTGGTATGGGTGATGTGCATCACTGGTAGCTGGCTCTGGACTTAATCAGCCTAGGGACTGCACCAGGTCCACCTGGAAGGAAACCACTGTGTCCATGGCACGATGCACGGAGGATCTGGTGGATGCAGGCTGCACCGAGCAGCACCAGTGTATCAGCTGGTCCAAAGGGACAATAAACTCAGGGTAAAATGGAACAGCTTCTGCTCTTAAAACATTTGAGAGAGTGCTCATAGAGGGATTTAATTCTTAAGTGTATCTTGATTTGCCTCTAAAAATCAATTTTGAAATTATTTTATGGCAACTTTTATGAACGTTGTCTGCTCTTCTGTTACAGTCACACCCTGCCTTGCTTTACATCTTTCTCCCCTCATCCCATCTTGCTTTCCATCTGTCAAACGGTTCAGCTGTAAAAGTGGCACCAGTCTGGCACAGCTGGAGAAAAACAGCTTTTTTGCTTCAGCAGCCCGCAGCTTTGCTTTGTGTAGGCCCTACAAAAACTATGCTCATGTCTTTTAAATCTGTAAAGGGAAGAGCCCTCCTGGAGCAGACCCTGCTCTGGCTCCCTGTGAATTAACACCCTATTTTGTTCACTTTCAAAGCAGCTGCCTCCTCCTTTCTGACCCTCTCCTGTGCAAACACCAAGATGGAAAAATTCCCCAGGGCAGGATGCGCCTGGAGGCAGCACTGGGGCCCAGGGGCTGGGTGGAAATGAAACATCCCAGAGGGGAAAAAGCAGTTCCTGTTCTGTTTCTTAGATTTATTTATCTTTACCCCCAAAAATGGGAACTGAACAGGGCGTTGGTAACCTGCACCCACCCCCTGCACCCAGTGCACCAAGTGCACATTTTGGTGACTAAATCGCATCTCTGCTTCCCGCAGCTGTGATACTCTGAATCCCAGAGTCCTGAATCCCAGAACCCTGGAGGGTCCCAGACCTGGGAAGCAGCTCCAAGAGCTCCTCTGGGGGGAATTGTTATAATTAAAGCAAATATCTGGGGAATTTGTGGCTCAGCAGAGTGGGAGGCACCGGATCCTGCCCCCACATAGAGGCTGCAGCGGGTGCTGGGGGCCCTGGGGGAAATTTGCTTTTCTTTATTTAATGTGATTAATTAACTTTATTAAAATAATTAGTGACATTAGCCTGCGTTGCTCAGGCTGCTGCATTGTGGCTTCTCTGTTGAAATGCTGGATAAACTGAGTGTCTTCCTGGGCTGTTTTCCACATAGGAAGCATCCCCCATCAGATAACACAACTCTCTCACAGGATATCTCCATGGAGAGAGGACTTAAAAAGGAGAGGAATAAGTGGTCTTGGCAGAGCTGGCATTATCAGCCTGCACTGGAGCAAGGGGGAGGTTTGGCAGTTAAATGCACTAACCTCGCTGTCTTCCACTGGGCCTCCTCTTGCTTTAATTCAAAGAGCTTGGAGTTCTCAGGCACGTGAGGGAAATCAATGCTTACCCCCCTGCTGTGTAATAACTGCGCAGGCTGAGGCGTGAGCTTGCCCCTGAGAGCCACGTTGTGTCGTCCCCTGGGACGGATTGATTCAATTGAGTGGCTTTTTTTTATTATTTATTGATTTCTTTTAATTATTTTCCCTTTGTTTTTTCTTTTCCCAGGCTTCCAAACCCAAGGTGAGCATCCCGCTCTCGGCCATCATCGAGGTGCGCACCACCATGCCGCTGGAGATGCCTGACAAAGACAACACCTTCGTCCTAAAGGTGAGAGCAGGGTGGCAGTGGCGTGCATCCCGATGGGAACACCATCTGTGCTTGCATCCAGCCCCCACGGTAGGGATGCTCGGTTCCCAAGGGGATTGTTGCCTTGGCTTTCAGAGCTGAGATGCTAACAACACTAATGATCCCCATGGGACTCCTGCCTCCCCTCCCTGTGTTGTGTCCCCCCTCAAATGATGCAACCTCCACCTGATGCCTGGGTATTTTGGGATCAAGCTGGCTTTCACCATGGGGTTTTGCTTCTCCATGTCCCCAGGAGATGGGTTAAATCAGTGTCCAGAGACAATCTGCAGAGGAAAACACTCTTTGGTGTGGATGCCTGTGGTTTTGTGACTGCTGCTGCCCCAGGTTGCACATGCTGGCCATTTCATTGACACAGGGCAATGAATGTGCAGGGCCACCAGGGCCCTGGGGATCAACCACCCCACGTAGGTCTGGGGGCATGAGCAGAATGTGGAAGTCCCTCTCCAGAAAGAGTTTTCCGTATCACACAGTTAATGAGCTCAATGCTCCCCCCTGCTCTGCTGAAAGGCAGGAGCCTGTCACAGCAAATTGGGGCTGAATTTCAGTGTCCTGGCTCGGGGCATGACATGCCACCATGATGATGGACATGTTGTTGGAGATGGCATTTCTCTCCAGCTAATGAGGCTGTGCCTCCCTGCTCATGCTAATGGACTTGTGCTCTCCATCAGAGCTGTTGGATGTGCCTGGCTGGGAGGTAGCACATGGACATTGGGGGAACACCAGCAATCTGAGGATTTCTGTGTGCTGCCTCTGCTAAAGAAAACCCTTTTCCCTGATGCTTCTCCATGAAAGCGTGTGGCCCCACCACACATTCCTGTGGGAAATAGCTCTCTACCAAACCCAGCTCCTTGCAAAGGTCCCACACCTTCTCCTGGCAGCCTCCCCCAGGACATTCTCCCTGCCCAAGGCTTCTTGCTGTTCAGCCTCAACCTCTGCTGTGGTCAGTGTCCAACAGGGACATGGAGGCTAATCCAGCTGTTGTCTTCTGTGCCTCAAAGACCAACCTCATGTGTCTGCTCCTCTCCAGACCGACCAGACCAAGGTGGTCCTCACTTTGCTTGTGGGCTCTGGTGAGACAATTCCCCAAAGCACATGTGGTGCCATGGCCAGCAGTGGATGGGAAGGATTGCTTCTCATTTGATTGCTTCTCCTTTCTTCTTCCTCTTTTCCCAGCCCAAGTTGATCCAGTTGCTTTCTTGTACCTTGATGACGTTATTGACTCATATGCAGCTTGTGGGCTGGTGTAACCCCTCAAAGGTTTCTGCAGAACTGCTCCAGAGTGGTGGTTCCCCAGCCAGGCACCCATGGTGATCAGTGTGAGCCCAAGAGCTCGCCTGTGTCCTAGAGCTGGAGGCTGGTTTCAGCTTTTCCTTTCACAGAGCATTTCTCAGCTTCCACAAGTTCATTTGAATTCTCACTTCATCTTCCAGCACGCTCACAATGTGGTGTCATCCATGAATTGATTAGGCATCCTTGCTTTGCTTCTTGTCCTAATCATTATGGAAGAGCAGCACGCATGAAGAGCCTTTGATATGAAACGTGAAGGAGCTTCTGAGCATATCCCTCAGCTTTGACCATTAGCCCTCAGTAAGCCATTAACCATGGATAACTGCTTTGGGAGTATGGCTCATCAGCTACTTCTGGTCATGTTTTCTCAAGTCTCATCTCAACTGTGTCTTGCTCCCCTGCTTGCTGGCGTGTCACATCAGTGTGACACTGCTTCTCCCCATCGCTGGGGCTGTCACGAGCATGAGCAGATGGGTTTGACAGGGTCCTGCAGATCCCTGTTGGGGGGATTCAGCTCTGGGGTGCTTCCCTGGTGCCTGTGGAGGGTTCATTTCCTGGGCTGCTGGAGGTGGGCTCTGGGCTTGTCCTCTTCTGGAGCCAGACTTGCTCTCTCCACTCCCCCTGCTTACAGCTCTGTGACTGCTTCAGCCATTTCTTTAATTACCCTTGGGAATGCTCCAAACCCCGATGGTCTGGAAGTGCCTGATTTACCAGGTACCCTCCTGCCCCGTCCTGGCCAGGGCATTTACCCTGCTGGGGGGTTAATTGATTGCAATCGATCTTTTGAGCAGCCAATGCAGCATTGAGCCTTTGCCCTCCCCTCCCAGCTGTCAGCACGGGATTGCTTTTCCCTATTCCTGACATCCCTTATTAGTTGTAACTCATTTTCTGCCCTGGCCCTTCTTGCTGGGACATCTTCTTGCCACTCTTTTGCATTCCCCCTTTGCTGTCTGGACTCGCAGAGACAGTGAAGCACCCCTCAGTGCCGGGACACAGATTAGAAGGGTAAGAAAGGGATCTGGATGCTGTGGTTCCCCCACTGCTTTCCCCTGTATGGGATTGATGCGGAGCCCAATCTCAACTTTCACATGTGGGTTATGATGGGAGGAAAAACCCCTGCCTTATTCCGGGAGGCTACATTGCCAAATTGCCTAAAAATGAGCCGGCAGCATGTCCCCACCACACATCAGACACCAAGCACATGCAGTTTTTCCATTGCACAAGCAGGCACTTGCAAAATACCCAGGCTCTGCACGTGCTTCACTTGCTGTCATGCTCTGCATGAGAGAGCAGCCCCGTCTCCCACGTCAGCTCCATGCATTGCTCTCAGAAAGCCAGAGAGGCTCGTTTGCTCTGATTAAACAAAATGGGGGGGGGGGAATCTTTGCTGCTTCCTTCCTTCTGTTTGGGGCAGGATCCCCCATGCACAGCCCCAGGCTGCAGCAGGGGAGCAGGTTGCTGCTCAGCCCTAGCCCAGGCACTGGGCACTGCTTATTTTCAGGACAGTGATTCAGTTGTTTGTGATTAATCTAATTTGCCAGGAGGTTGTCTCAGCTGGCAACGTGATACCCTCCCGGAGTCAGGGCTGCCTCACCAGCTTGGGAATGTGATGGATAAGGGGTCCATGCGGGATGCAGCATCGCATGGCACAGATCCTGAGCCCCCTGCTCTGTGGCTTGATGTGGGGCTTCTGCGTCCTCCCTGGCCCCAGAAAGGCTCAGCTCCTTTGGGCTTGTAGTTTTAGAGGCTCTTGTGCATCATGATGATGGGGTTTAGTATTCTTCTTCTTCAGTTAAAGCGGGTTTCTCTCCCACCCTGCTGCAAGTCAGTTCCTGCCTCGTGAACCAGCAGGAAGAAATATAACAGAGGAGAGGTTTAAAACTCTTGGGTTTAGGAGTCTGGCAGGATTTGGGGCAGAGAGCAGCATGGCTTCTGCTCTTCCTGAGCAGATGTAGTTTTGGGGGGACACTGAGGCACCCCAAAAGCGTGGGATGCTATCTGTGCTGGTGCTTGGTGCTGTGTGCCCTCAATGCCATCAGCCAGGTGTGGTTTTGCCACAGAGGCTGTAAAAACCCTGTGATACACTTGCTGGTATTGGTGGGCTTTTTCCTTCAAGCCCCAGCTTTGATCAGGGGTCCCCTTTGGACACCCCGAAGCACCTCTGTGGGTCACCCCTCAGCATCCGTTCACTGGGATGAGACAGAGCACTTATCCTCTCCCAGCAACAGGTGAATGTGGGGGTCTGCTTGGGTTATGGGGTGTGCTTTGCCCTGGGGCGGGTGGCAGGACCCAATCTGACACTGTCCTGCGTTGCTGCAGGTGGAGAACGGGGCTGAGTACATCCTGGAGACCATCGACTCGCTGCAGAAGCACTCCTGGGTGGCGGATATCCAGGACTGCATCGACCCTGGGTAAGGCTGCTGGAGGGTGGTGCTGTGCGGGGACTGAGCTCACCGCTGCCACGGTGCCTGTGCCCCCGAGCACGGGTTATTGCCCCTGATGCAATTCTCGGTGCCTGGGTCGTTACAGAAAGTCCCTGACACACACCAGCACAAGGCTGGAGGCAGAGTCAGCAGCCTGGGTATGTCAGAGGTGCAGCCTCGCAGAGCACTCCCTGCTTGCTCACCCTTTCCTGCTCCACGTTGTCTCAGCCCAGCAAAGGCAACTGACCTGGGATTAGAGCCCGTAACGTGGGAAGCTGCTAACACCCACCTGCTGAAGCTTTTGTGCTGTATTTGAGCTATTTTCCACGTGTGTTTTCCAGTTCAGAATCCATAGGATATTTAAGATTCTGCTGGCTTAAACAGATTACTTGTGTTTCTATCATGGTGCCATTAACACCATTATTGGAGTCACAACAACTTGGCCAAAACTTCTCATCTGCTGCTTCATCAGCCTGTGCAGCAGGTTGCATGTCAGGGAGGTTTGTGTGCCCGGTGCTGTTCCCTTCAACTGGCTCAGACATGTCTGGTGCTGCGGAGGCAGGATCAGCCCAAGCTCTCCCCAGGCTCCGGGAAACCCTGGTGCTGAACTGGCTCAGACATGTCTGGTGCCGCGGAGGCAGGATCAGCCCAAGCTCTCCCCAGGCTCCGGGAAACCCTGGTGCTGCCTGTCTTGGCATGGTTTTGGAAGAACAAGGTGCCCAAGCTTCCAGAGGTGAACAGCCTGGAACATGGAACAGAGGCTTGGAGAGGCTCCAGCTGCCTCCAGGCTGCCTTTGCCCCCTTCTGCTTGAGAGACAGAGTTTGGGCATTACGGGGCCAGTGACCATGGAGGCTGCATCCCACAGGGAGGATGCACTAATGCACCCCAGATCTGTGCTCCTCAGCTCCTTTGGCTGTGTTTTGAACCAGATAAGTCAAGAAGTGACACTGCTGATGGAGGCAATGCTGGGAAACATCCCTTTTTTCCCCACTGCACGTTTCAGTGCTGGTTTTCCAGCCGGAGCCATGCTCTCCTCATGCTGCTGGCAGTCTCCCAGCCTCTTCTGTTTGCTTAGCACCCAGCACAGTCCCGCTTTGGCCTCCGGACGTGACTGTAAAGCAAATAATAATGAACTCCAGAGCAAATAATAATGAGCTGTTTAATACACCGACACACGCTTGGTGCCAAGAACGACGTCGCAGTCGGCTCCCGGTGCTTTTGCCAGGGGCTGGAGCCCGGCGACGGCTTTTCTGCACAGCGCTGCTGGTTTTGGTTTCCTTCCTCCCTCCTTGTTTTTAACCGTCTGCAGCTGAATGACTCCCAGTGGCTGATTCACTTACTGGCCACTCAATAATTTACCCAGC